>NW_028138773.1:0-108000 GCF_964270905.1 Leucopleurus acutus | reverse complement strand
CCCTAACCCTAACCCTAGTCCGAACCCTAACCCTAACCCTTCCCCGAAGCCTTCCCCTCACCCGTCCCCTAATCCTAACCCGTACGCTCACACTAACCCGCGCCCTCACACGTACGCTCCCCCTAAACCGTTGTCGTACCCTCACCTGGACCCTAAACCGTCCCCGTCCCCTAACCCTAACCCTAGCCCGAATCCTAAACCTAACCCTTCCCCGAAGCCTTCCCCTCACCCGTCCCCTAATCCTAACCCGTACGCTCACACTAACCCGCGCCCTCACAGGTACGCTCCCCCTAAACCTTTGTCGTACCCTCACCTGGACCCTAAACCGTACCCATCCCCTAACCCTAACCCTAGCCCGAACCCTAACCCTAACTCTTCCCCGAAGCCTTCCCCTCACCCGTCCCCTAATCCTAACCCGTACGCTCACACTAACCCGCGCCCTCACACGTACGATCCCCCGAAACCGTTGTCGTACCCTCACCTGGACCCTAAACCGTCCCCATCCCCTAACCCGAACCCTAACCCTAACCCTTCCCCGAAGCCTTCCCCTCACCCGTCCCCTAATCCTAACCCGTACGCTCACACTAACCTGTGCCCTCACACGTAAGCTCCCCCTAAACCGTTGTCGTACCCTCACCTGGACCCTAAACCGTCCCCGTCCCCTAACCCTAACCCTAGCCCGAACCCTAACCCTAACGCTTCCCCGAAGCCTTCCCCTCATCCGTACTCTAATCCTAACCCGTACGCTCACACTAACCCGCGCCCTCACACGTACGCTCCCCCTAAACCGTTGTCGTACCCTCACCTGGACCCTAAACCGTCCCCGTCCCCTAACCCTAACCCTAGCCCGAACCCTAACCCTAACACTTCCCCGAAGCCTTCCCCTCACCGTCCCCTAATCCTAACCCGTAAGCTCACACTAACCCGCGCCCTCACACGTACGCTCCGCCTAAATCGTTGTCGGATGCTCACCTAGACCCTAAACCATCCCCGTCCCCTAACCCTAACCCTAGCCCGAAACCTAACCCTAACCCTTCCCCTATACCTTCCCCTCACCCGTCCCCTAATCCTAACCCGTAGGCTCACACTAACCCACGCCCTCACACGTATGCTCCCCCTAAACCGTTGTCGTACCCTCACCTGGACCCTAAACCGTCCCCGTCCCCTAACCCTAACCCTAGCCCGAACCCTAACCCTAACGCTTCCCCGAAGCCTTCCCCTCACCCGTCCCCTAATCCTAACCCGTACGCTCACACTAACCCGCGCCCTCACACGTACGCTCCCCCTAAACCGTTGTCGTACCCTCACCTGGACCCTAAACCGTCCCCGTCCCCTAACCCTAACCCTAGCCCGAACCCTAACCCTAACCCTTCCCCGAAGCCTTCCCCTAACCCGTCCCCTAATCCTAACCCGTACGCTCACACTAACCCGCGCCCTCACACGTACGCTCCCTCTAAACCGTTGTCGTACCCTCACCTGGACCCTAAACCGTCCCCGTCCCCTAACCCTAACCCTAGCCCGAACCCTAACCCTAACCCTTCCCCGAAGCCTTCCCCTCACCCGTCCCCTAATCCTAACCCGTACACTCACACTAACCCGCGCCCTCACACGTACGCTCCCCCTAAACCGTTGTCGTACCCTCACCTGGACCCTAAACCGTCCCCGTCCCCTAACCCTAACCCTAGCCCGAACCCTAAACCTAACCCTTCCCCGAAGCCTTCCCCTCACCCGTCCCCTAATCCTAACCCGTACGCTCACACTAACCCGCGCCCTCACACGTACGCTCCCCCTAAACCGTTGTCGTACCCTCACCTGGACCGTAAGCCGTCCCCGTCCCCTATCCCTAACCCTAGCCCGAACCCTAACCCTAACCCTTCCCCGAAGCCCTCCCCTCACCCGTCCCCTAATCCTAACCCGTACGCTCACACTAATCCGCGCCATCACACGTACGCTCCGCCTATACCGTTGGCGTACCCTCACCTCGACCCTAAACGTCCCCGTCCCCTAACCCTAACCCTAGCCCGAACCCTAACCCTAACCCTTCCCCGAAGCCTTCCCCTCACCCGTCCCCTAATCCTAACCCGTACGCTCACACTAACCCACGCCCTCACACGTACGTTCCCCCTAAACCGTTGTCGTACCCTCACCTGGACCCTAAACCGTCCCCGTCCCTTAACCCTAACCCTAGCCCGAACCCTAACCCTAACCCTTCCCCGAAGCCTTCCCCTCACCCGTACCCTAATCCTAACCCGTACGCTCACACTAACCCGCGCCCTCACACGTACGCTCCCCCTAAACCGTTGTCGTACCCTCACCTGGACCCTAAACCGTCCCCATCCCCTAATCCTAACCCTAGCCCGAACCCTAACCCTAACCTTTCACCGAAGCCTTCCCCTCACCCATCCCCTAATCCTAACCCGTACGCTCACACTAACCCGCGCCCTCACACGTACGCTCCCCCTAAACCGTTGTCGTACCCTCACCTGGACCCTAAACCGTCCCCGTCCCCTAACCCTAACCCTAGCCCGAACCCTAACCCTAACCCTTCCCCGAAGCCTTCGCCTCACCCGTCCCCTAATCCTAACCCGTACGCTCACACTAACCCACGCCCTCACATGTACGCTCCGCCTAAACCGTTGTCGTACTCTCACCTGGACCCTAAACCGTCCCCGTCCCCTAACCCTAACCCTAGCCCGAACCCTAACCCTAAACCTTCCCCGAAGCCTTCCCCTCACCCGTCCCCTAATCCTAACCCGTACGCTCACAGTAACCCACGCCCTCACACGTACGCTCCCCCTAAACGGTTGTCGTACCCTCACCTGGACCCTAAACCGTCCCCGTCCCCTAACCCTAACCCTAGCCCGAACCCTAACCCTAACCCTTCCCCGAAGCCTTCCCCTGACCCGTCCCCTAATCCTAACCCGTACGCTCACACTAACCCGCGCCCTCACACGTACGCTCCCCCTAAACCGTTGTCGTACCCTCACCTGGACCCTAAACCGTCCCCGTCCCCTAACCCTAACCCTAGCCCGAACCCTAACCCTAACCCTTCCCCGAAGCCTTCCCCTCACCCGTCCCCTAATCCTAACCCGTACGCTCACACTAACCCGCGCCCTCACACGTACGCTCCGCCTAAACCGTTGTCGTACCCTCACCTGGACCCTAAACCGTCCCCGTCCCCTAACCCTAACCCTAGCCCGAACCCTAACCCTAACACTTCCCCGAAGCCTTCCCCTCACCCGTCCCCTAATCCTAACCCGTACGCTCACACTAACCCACGCCCTCACACGTACGCTCCCCCTAAACCGTTGTCGTACCCTCACCTGGACCCTAAACCGTCCCCGTCCCCTAAACCTAACCCTATCCCGAACCCTAACCCTAACGCTTCCCCGAAGCCTTCCCCTCACCCGTCCCCTAATCCTAACCCGTACGCTCACACTAACCCACGCCCTCACACGTACGCTCCCCCTAAACCGTTGTCGTACCCTCACCTGGACCCTAAACCGTTCCCGTCCCCTAACACTAACCCTAGCCCGAAACCTAACCCTAACCCTTCCCCGAAGCCTTCCCCTCACCCGTCCCCTAATCCTAACCCGTACGCTGACACTAACCCTCGCCCTCACACGTACGCTCCCCCTAAACCGTTGTCGTACCCTCATCTGGACCCTAAACCGTCCCCGTCCCCTAACCCTAACCCTAGCCCGAACCCTAACCCTAACCCTTCCCTGAAGCCTTCCCCTCACCCGTCCCCTAATCCTAACCCGTACGCTCACACTAACCCGCGCCCTCACACGTACGCTCCCCCTAAACCTTTGTCGTACCCTCAACTGGACCCTAAACCGTCCCCGGCCCCTAACCCTAACCTATCCCGAACCCTAACCCTAACACTTCTCCGAAGCCTTCCCCTCACCCGTCCCATACTCCTAACCCGTACGCTCACACTAACCCACGCCCTCACACGTACGCTCCGCCAAAACCGTTGTCGTACCCTCACCTGGAACCTAAACCGTCCCCGTCCCCTAACCCTAACCCTAGCCCGAACCCTAACCCTAACCCTTCCCCGAAGCCTTCCCCTCACCCGTCCCCTAATCCTAACCCGTGCGCTCACACTAACCCGCGCCCTCACACATACGCTCCCCCTAAAACGTTGTCGTACCCTCACTTGGACCCTAAACCGTCCCCATCCCCTAACCCTAACCCTAGCCCTAACCCTAACCCTAACCCTTCCCCGAAGCCTTCCCCTCACCCGTCCCCTAATCCTAACCCGTATGCTCACACTAACCCGCGCCCTCACACGTACGCTCCCCCTAAACCGTTGTCGTACCCTCACCTGGACCCTAAACCGTCCCCGTCTCCTAACCCTAACCCTAGCCCGAACCCTAACCCTAACCCTTCCCCGAAGCCTTCCCCTCACCCGTCCCCTAATCCTAACCCTTACGCTCACACTAACCCACGCCCTCACACGTACGCTCCCCCTAAACCGTTGTCGTACCCTGACCTGGACCCTAAACCGTCCCCGTCCCCTAACCCTAACCCTAGCCCGAACCCTAACCCTAACCCTTCCCCGAAGCCTTCCCCTCACCCGTCCCCTAATCCTAACCCGAACGCTCACACTAACCCGCGCCCTCACAAGTACGCTCCGCCTAAACCGTTGTCGTACCCTCACCTGGACCCTAAACCGTCCCCGTCCCCTAACCCTAACCCTAGCCCGAACCCTAACCCTAACACTTCCCCGAAGCATTCTCCTCACCCGTCCCCTAATCCTAACCCGTACGCTCACACTAACCCGCGCCCTCACACGTACGCTCGCCCTAAACCGTTGTCGTACCCTCACCTGGACCCTAAACCGTCCCCGTCCCCTAACCCTAACCCTAGCCTGAACCCTAACCCTAACCCTTCCCCGAAGCCTTCCCCTCACCCGTCCCCTAATCCTAACCCGTACGCTCACACTAATCCGCGCCCTCACACGTACGCTCCCCCTAAACCGTTGACGTACCCTCACCTGGACCCTAAACCGTCCCCATCCCCTAACCCTAACCCTAGCCCGAACCCTAACCCTAACCCTTCCCCGAAGCCTTCCCCTCACCCGTCCCCTAATCCTAACTCGTAAGCTCACACTAACCCGCGCCCTCACACGTACGCTCCGCCTAAACCGTTGTCGTACCCTCACCTGGACCCTAAACCGTCCCCGTCCCCTAACCCTAACCCTAGCCCGAACCCTAAACCTAACCTTTCCCCGAAGCCTTCCCCTCACCCGTACCCTAATCCTAACCCGTACGCTCACACTAACCCGCGCCCTCACACGTACACTCCCCCTAAACCACTGTCGTACCCTCATCTGGACCCTAAACCGTCCCCGTCCCCTAACCCTAACCCTAGCCCGAACCCTAACCCTAACGCTTCCCCGAAGCCTTCCCCTCACCCGTCCCATAATCCTAACCCGTACGCTCACACTAACCCGCGCCCTCACACGTACGCTCCCCCTAAACCGTTGTCGTACCCTCATCTGGACCCTAAACCGTCCCCGTCCCCTAACCCTAACCCTAGCCCGAACCCTAACCCTAACACTTCCCCGAAGCTTTCCCCTCACCCGTCCCCTAATCCTAACCCGTACGCTCACACTAACCCGCGCCCTCACACGTACGCTCCCCCTAAACCGTTGTCGTACCCTCACCTGGACCCTAAACCGTCCCCGTCCCCTAACCCTAACCCTAGCCCGAACCCTAACCCTAACCCTTCCCCGAAGCCTTCCCCTCACCCGTCCCCTAATCCTAACCTGTACGCTCACACTAACCCGCGCCCTCACACGTACGCTCCCCCTAAACTGTTGTCGTAACCTCACCTGGACCCTAAACCGTCCCCGTCCCCTAAACCTAACCCTAGCCCGAACCCTAACCCTAACCCTTCCCCGAAGCCTTCCCCTCACCCGTCCCCTAATCCTAACCCGTACGCTCACACTAACCCACGCCCTCACACGTACGCTCCCCCTAAACCGTTGTCGTACCCTCACCTGGACCCTAAGCCGTCCCCGTCCCCTAACCCTAACCCTAGCCCGAACCCTAACCCTAACCCTTCCCCGAAGCCTTCCCCTCACCCGTCCCCTAATCCTAACCCGTACGCTCACACTAACCCGCGCCCTCACACGTACGCTCCCCCTAAACCGTTTTCGTACCCTCACCTCGACCCTAAACCGTCCCCGGCCCCTAACCCTAACCTATCCCGAACCCTAACCCTAACACTTCCTCGAAGCCTTCCCCTCACCCGTCCCATACTCCTAACCCGTACGCTGACACTAACACGCGCCCTCACACGTACGCTCCGCCAAAACTGTTGTCGTACCCTCACCTGGACCCTAAACCGTCCCCGTCCCCTAACCCTAACCCTAGCCCGAACCCTAACCCTAACCCTTCCCCGAAGCCTTCCCCTCACCCGTCCCCTAATCCTAACCCGTACGCTCACACTAACCCGCGCCCTCACACATACACTCCCCCTAAACCGTTGTCGTACCCTCACTTGGACTCTAAACCGTCCCCGTCCCCTAACCCTAACCCTAGCCCTAACCCTAACCCTAACCCTTCCCCGAAGCCTTCCCCTCACCCGTCCCCTAATCCTAACGCGTACGCTCACACTAACCCGCGCCCTCACACGTACGCTCCCCCTAAACCGTTGTCGTACCCTCACCTGGACCCTAAACCGTCCCCGTCTCCTAACCCTAACCCTAGCCCGAACCCTAACCCTAACCCTTCCCCGAAGCCTTCCCCTCACCCGTCCCCTAATCCTAACCCTTACGCTCACACTAACCCACGCCCTCACACGTACGCTCCCCCTAAACCGTTGTCGTACCCTCACCTGGACCCTAAACCGTCCCCGTCCCCTAACCCTAACCCTAGCCCGAACCATAACCCTAACCCTTCCCCGAAGCCTTCCCCTCACCCGTCCCCTAATCCTAACCCGAACGCTCACACTAACCCGCGCCCTCACAAGTACGCTCCGCCTAAACCGTTGTCGTACCCTCACCTGGACCCTAAACCGTCCCCATCCCCTAACCCTAACCCTAGCCCGAACCCTAACCCTAACCCTTCCCCGAAGCCTTCCCCTCACCCGTCCCCTAATCCTAACCCGTACGCTCACACTAACCCGCGCCCTCACACGTACGCTCCCCCTAAACCGTTGTCGTACCCTCACCTGGACCCTAAACCGTCCCCGTCCCCTAACCCTAACCCTAGCCCGAACCCTAACCCTAACCCTTCCCCGAAGCCTTCCCCTCACCTGTCCCCTGATCTTAACCCGTACGCTCACACTAACCCACGCCCTCACACGTACGCTCCCCCTAAACCGTTGTCGTACCCTCACCTGGACCCTAAACCGTCCCCGTCCCCTAACCCTAACCCTAGCCCGAACCCTAACCCTAACCCTTCCCCGAAGCCTTCCCCTCAACCGTCCCCTAATCCTAACCCGTACGCTCACACTAACCCGCGCCCTCACACGTACGCTCCCCCTAAACTGTTGTCGTAACCTCACCTGGACCCTAAACCGTCCCCGTCCCCTAACCCTAACCCTAGCCCGAACCCTAACCCTAACCCTTCCCCGAAGCCATCCCCTCACCCGTCCCCTAATCCTAACCCGTACGCTCACACTAACCCGCGCCCTCACAGGTACGCTCCCCCTAAACCGTTGTCGTACCCTCACCTGGACCGTAAACCGTCCCCGTCCCCTAACCCTAACCCTAGCCCGAACCCTAACCCTAACCCTTCCCCGAAGCCCTCCCCTCACCCGTCCCCTAATCCTAACCTGTACGCTCACACTAACCCGCGCCCTCACACGTACGCTCCCCCTAAACCGTTGTCGTACCCTCACCTGGACCCTAAACCGTCCCCGTCCCCTAACCCTAACCCTAGCCCGAAACCTAAACCTAACCCTTCCCCGAAGCCTTCCCCTCACCTGTCCCCTAATCCTAACCCGAACGCTCACACTAACCCGCGCCCTCAAACGTACGCTCCGCCTAAACCGTTGTCGTACCCTCACCTGGACCCTAAACCGTCCCCGTCCCCTAACCCTAACTCTAGCCCGACCCTAACCCTAACGCTTCCCCGAAGCCTTCCCCTCACCCGGCCCCTAATCCTAACCCGTACGCTCACACTAACCCGCGCCCTCACACGTACGCTCCCCCTAAACCGTTGTCATACCCTCACCTGGACCCTAAACCGTCCCCGTCCCCTAACCCTAACCCTAGCCCGAACCCTAACCCTAACCCTTCCCCGAAGCCTTCCCCTCACCCGTCCCCTAATTCTAACCCGTACGCTCACACTAACCCGCGCCCTCAAACGTACGCTCCCCCTAAACCGTTGTCGTACCCTCACCTGGACCCTAAACCGTCCCCGTCCCCTAACCCTAACCCTAGCATGAACCCTAACCCTAACCCTTCCCCGAAGCCTTCCCCTCACCCGCCCCCTAATCCTAACCCGTACGCTCACACTAACCCGCGCCCTCACACGTACGCTCCCCCTAAACCGTTGTCGTACCCTCACCTGGACCCTAAACCGTCCCCGGCCACTAACCCTAACCTATCCCGAACCCTAACCCTAACACTTCCCCGAAGCCTTCCCCTCACCCGTCCCATACTCCTAACCCGTACGCTCACACTAACACGCGCCCTCACACGTACGCTCCGCCAAAACCGTTGTCGTACCCTCACCTGGACCCTAAACCGTCCCCGTCCCCTAACCCTAACCCTAGCCCGAACCCTAACCCTAACCCTTCCCCGAAGCCTTCCCCTCACCCGTCCCCTAATCCTAACCCGTACGCTCACACTAACCCGCGCCCTCACATGTACGCTCCCCCTAAACCGTTGTCGTACCCTCACCTGGACCCTAAACCGTCCCCGTCTCCTAACCCTAACCCTAGCCCGAACCCTAACCCTAACCCTTCCCCGAAGCCTTCCCCTCACCCGTCCCCTAATCCTAACCCTTACGCTCACACTAACCCACGCCCTCACACGTACGCTCCCCCTAAACCGTTGTCGTACCCTCACCTGGACCCTAAACCGTCCCCGTCCCCTAACCCTAACCCTAGCCCGAACCCTAACCCTAACACTTCCCCGAAGCCTTCTCCTCACCCGTCCCCTAATCTTAACCCGTACGCTCACACTAACCCGCGCCCTCACACGTACGTTCCACCTAAACCGTTGTCGTACCCTCACCTGGACCCTAAACCGTCCCCGTCCCCTAACCCTAACCCTAGCCCGAACCCTAACCCTAACACTTCCCCGAAGCCTTCCCCTCACCCGTCCCCTAATCCTAACCCGTACGCTCACACTAATCCGCGCCCTCACACGTACGCTCCCCCTAAACCGTTGACGTACACTCACCTGGACCCTAAACCGTCCCCATCCCCTAACCCTAACCCTAGCCCGAACCCTAACCCTAACCCTTCCCCGAAGCCTTCCCCTCACCCGTCCCCTAATCCTAACCCGTAAGCTCACACTAACCCGCGCCCTCACACGTACGCTCCGCCTAAACCGTTGTCGTACCCTCACCTGGACCCTAAACCGTCCCCGTCCCCTAACCCTAACCCTAGCCCGAACCCTAACCCGAACCCTTCCCCGAAGCCTTCCCCTCACCCGTACCCTAATCCTAACCCGTACGCTCACACTAACCCGCGCCCTCACACGTACACTCCCCCTAAACCGCTGTCGTACACTCACCTGGACCCTAAACCGACCCCGTCCCCTAACCCTAACCCTAGCCCGAACCCTAACCCTAACGCTTCCCCTAAGCCTTCCCCTCACCCGTCCCCTAATCCTAACCCGTACGCTCACACTAACCCGCGCCCTCACACGTACGCTCCCCCTAAACCGTTGTCGTACCCTCATCTGGACCCTAAACCGTCCCCGTCCCCTAACCCTAACCCTAGCCCGAACCGTAACCCTAACCCTTCCCCGAAGCCTTCCCCTCACCCGTCCCCTAATCCTAACCCGTACGCTCACACTAATCCGCGCCCTCACACGTACGCTCCCCCTATACCGTTGTCGTACCCTCACCTGGACCCTAAACCGTCCCCGTCCCCTAACCCTAACCCTAGCCCGAACCCTAACCCTAACCCTTCCCCGAAGCCTTCCCCTCACCCGTCCCCTAATCCTAACCCGTACGCTCACACTAACCCACGCCCTCACACGTACGCTCCCCCTAAACCGTTGTCGTACCCTCACCTGGACCCTAAACCGTCCCCGTCCCCTAACCCTAACCCTAGCCCGAACCCTAACCCTAACCCTTCCCCGAAGCCTTCCCCTCACCCGTCCCCTAATCCTAACCCGTACAATCACACTAACCCGCGCCCTCACACGTACGCTCCCCCTAAACTGTTGTCGTAACCTCACCTGGACCCTAAACCGTCCCCGTCCCCTAACCCTAACCCTAGCCCGAACCCTAACCCTAACCCTTCCCCGAAGCCTTCCCCTCACCCGTCCCCTAATCCTAACCCGTACGCTCACACTAACCCACGCCCTCACACGTACGCTCCCCCTAAACCGTTGTCGTACCCTCACCTGGACCCTAAACCGTCTCCGTCCCCTAACCCTAACCCTAGCCCGAACCCTAACCCTAACCCTTCCCCGAAGCCTTCCCCTCACCCGTCCCCTAATCCTAACCCGTACGCTCACACTAACCCGCGCCCTCACACGTACGCTCCCCCTAAACCGTTGTCGTACCCTCACCTGGACCCTAAACCGTCCCCGGCCCCTAACCCTAACCTATCCCGAACCCTAACCCTAACACTTCCCCGAAGCCTTCCCCTCACCCGTCCCATACTCCTAACCCGTACGCTCACACTAACACGCGCCCTCACACGTACGCTCCGCCAAAACCGTTGTCGTACCCTCACCTGGACCCTAAACCGTCCCCGTCCCCTAACCCTAACCCTAGCCCGAACCCTAACCCTAACCCTTCCCCGAAGCCTTCCCCTCACCCGTCCCCTAATCCTAACCCGTACGCTCACACTAACCCGCGCCCTCACATGTACGCTCCCCCTAAACCGTTGTCGTACCCTCACCTGGACCCTAAACCGTCCCCGTCTCCTAACCCTAACCCTAGCCCGAACCCTAACCCTAACCCTTCCCCGAAGCCTTCCCCTCACCCGTCCCCTAATCCTAACCCTTACGCTCACACTAACCCACGCCCTCACACGTACGCTCCCCCTAAACCGTTGTCGTACCCTCACCTGGACCCTAAACCGTCCCCGTCCCCTAACCCTAACCCTAGCCCGAACCCTAACCCTAACACTTCCCCGAAGCCTTCTCCTCACCCGTCCCCTAATCTTAACCCGTACGCTCACACTAACCCGCGCCCTCACACGTACGTTCCACCTAAACCGTTGTCGTACCCTCACCTGGACCCTAAACCGTCCCCGTCCCCTAACCCTAACCCTAGCCCGAACCCTAACCCTAACACTTCCCCGAAGCCTTCCCCTCACCCGTCCCCTAATCCTAACCCGTACGCTCACACTAATCCGCGCCCTCACACGTACGCTCCCCCTAAACCGTTGACGTACACTCACCTGGACCCTAAACCGTCCCCATCCCCTAACCCTAACCCTAGCCCGAACCCTAACCCTAACCCTTCCCCGAAGCCTTCCCCTCACCCGTCCCCTAATCCTAACCCGTAAGCTCACACTAACCCGCGCCCTCACACGTACGCTCCGCCTAAACCGTTGTCGTACCCTCACCTGGACCCTAAACCGTCCCCGTCCCCTAACCCTAACCCTAGCCCGAACCCTAACCCGAACCCTTCCCCGAAGCCTTCCCCTCAGCCGTACCCTAATCCTAACCCGTACGCTCACACTAACCCGCGCCCTCACACGTACACTCCCCCTAAACCGCTGTCGTACACTCACCTGGACCCTAAACCGACCCCGTCCCCTAACCCTAACCCTAGCCCGAACCCTAACCCTAACGCTTCCCCTAAGCCTTCCCCTCACCCGTCCCCTAATCCTAACCCGTACGCTCACACTAACCCGCGCCCTCACACGTACGCTCCCCCTAAACCGTTGTCGTACCCTCATCTGGACCCTAAACCGTCCCCGTCCCCTAACCCTAACCCTAGCCCGAACCCTAACCCTAACCCTTCCCCGAAGCCTTCCCCTCACCCGTCCCCTAATCCTAACCCGTACGCTCACACTAACCCGCGCCCTCACACGTACGCTCCCCCTATACCGTTGTCGTACCCTCACCTGGACCCTAAACCGTCCCCGTCCCCTAACCCTAACCCTAGCCCGAACCCTAACCCTAACCCTTCCCCGAAGCCTTCCCCTCACCCGTCCCCTAATCCTAACCCGTACGCTCACACTAACCCACGCCCTCACACGTACGCTCCCCCTAAACCGTTGTCGTACCCTCACCTGGACCCTAAACCGTCCCCGTCCCCTAACCCTAACCCTAGCCCGAACCCTAACCCTAACCCTTCCCCGAAGCCTTCCCCTCACCCGTCCCCTAATCCTAACCCGTACAATCACACTAACCCGCGCCCTCACACGTACGCTCCCCCTAAACTGTTGTCGTAACCTCACCTGGACCCTAAACCGTCCCCGTCCCCTAACCCTAACCCTAGCCCGAACCCTAACCCTAACCCTTCCCCGAAGCCTTCCCCTCACCCGTCCCCTAATCCTAACCCGTACGCTCACACTAACCCACGCCCTCACACGTACGCTCCCCCTAAACCGTTGTCGTACCCTCACCTGGACCCTAAACCGTCTCCGTCCCCTAACCCTAACCCTAGCCCGAACCCTAACCCTAACCCTTCCCCGAAGCCTTCCCCTCACCCGTCCCCTAATCCTAACCCGTACGCTCACACTAACCCGCGCACTCACACGTACGCTCCCCCTAAACCGTTGTCGTACCCTCACCTGGACCCTAAACCGTCCCCGGCCCCTAACCCTAACCTATCCCGAACCCTAACCCTAACACTTCCCCGAAGCCTTCACCTCACCCGTCCCATACTCCTAACCCGTACGCTCACACTAACACGCGCCCTCACACGTACGCTCCGCCAAAACCGTTGTCGTACCCTCACCTGGACCCTAAACCGTCCCCGTCCCCTAACCCTAACCCTAGCCCGAACCCTAACCCTAACGCTTCCCCGAAGCCTTCCCCTCACCCGTCCCCAATCCTAACCCGTACGCTCACACTAACCCGCGCCCTCACACATACGCTCCCCCTAAACCGTTGTCGTACCCTCACCTGGACCCTAAACCGTCCCCGTCTCCTAACCCTAACCCTAGCCCGAACCCTAACCCTAACCCTTCCCCGAAGCCTTCCCCTCACCCGTCCCCTAATCCTAACCCTTACGCTCACACTAACCCACGCCCTCACACGTACGCTCCCCCTAAACCGTTGTCGTACCCTCACCTGGACCCTAAACCGTCCCCGTCCCCTAACCGTAACCCTACCCCGAACCCTAACCCTAACCCTTCCCCGAAGCCTTCCCCTCACCCGTCCCCTAATCCTAACCCGAACGCTCACACTAACCCGCGCCCTCACAAGTACGCTCCGCCTAAACCGTTGTCGTACCCTCACCTGGACCCTAAACCGTCCCCATCCCCTAACCCTAACCCTAGCCCGAACCCTAACCCTAACCCTTCCCCGAAGCCTTCCCCTCACCCGTCCCCTAATCCTAACCCGTAAGCTCACACTAACCCGCGCCCTCACACGTACGCTCCGCCTAAACCGTTGTCGTACCCTCACCTGGACCCTAAACCGTCCCCGTCCCCTAACCCTAACCCTAGCCCGAACCCTAACCCTAACCCTTCCCCGAAGCCTTCCCCTCACCCGTACCCTAATCCTAACCCGTACGCTCACACTAACCCGCGTCCTCACATGTACGCTCCCCCTAAACCGTTGTCGTACCCTCACCTGGACCCTAAACCGTCCCCGTCCCCTAACCCTAACCCTAGCCCAAACCCTAACCCTAACGCTTCCCCGAAGCCTTCCCCTCACCCGTCCCCTAATCCTAACCCGTACGCTCACACTAACCCGCGCCCTCACACGTACGCTCCCCCTAAACCGTTGTCGTACCCTCATCTGGACCCTAAACCGTCCCCGTCCTCTAACCCTAACCCTAGCCCGAACCCTAACCCTAACCCTTCCCTGAAGCCTTCCCCTCACACGTCCCCTAATCCTAACCCGTACGCTCACACTAACCCGCGCCCTCACACGTACGCTCCCCCTAAACCGTTGTCGTACCCTCACCTGGACCCTAAACCGACCCCGTCCCCTAACCCTAACCCTAGCCCGAACCCTAACCCTAACCCTTCCCCGAAGCCTTCCCCTCACCCGTCCCCTGATCCTAACCCGTACGCTCACACTAACCCACGCCCTCACACGTACGCTCCCCCTAAACCGTTGTCGTACCCTCACCTGGACCCTAAACCGTCCCCGTCCCCTAACCCTAACCCTAGCCCGAACCCTAACCCTAACCCTTCCCCGAAGCCTTCCCCTCACCCGTCCCCTACTCCTAACCCGTACGCTCACACTAACCCGTGCTCTCACACGTACGCTCCCCCTAAACCGTTGTCGTACCCTCACCTGGACCCTAAACCGTCCCCGTCCCCTAACCCTAACCGTAGCCCGAACCCTAACCCTAACCCTTCCCCGAAGCCTTCCACTCACCCGTCCCCTAATCCTAACCCGTACGCTCACACTAACCCGCGCCCTCACACGTACGCTCCCCCTAAACCGTTGTCGTACCCTCACCTGGACCCTAAACCGTCCCCGTCTCCTAACCCTAACCCTAGCCCGAACCCTAACCCTAACCCTTCCCCGAAGCCTTCCCCTCACCCGTCCCCTAATCCTAACCCTTACGCTCACACTAACCCACGCCCTCACACGTACGCTCCCCCTAAACCGTTGTCGTACCCTCACCTGGACCCTAAACCGTCCCCGTCCCCTAACCCTAACCCTAGCCCGAAGCCTAACCCTAACCCTTCTCCGAAGCCTTCCCCTCACCCGTCCCCTAATCCTAACCCGAACGCTCACACTAACCCGCGCCCTCACAAGTACGCTCCGCCTAAACCGTTGTCGTACCCTCACCTGGACCCTAAACCGTCCCCGTCCCCTAACGCTAACCGTAGCCCGAACCCTAACCCTAACACTTCCCCGAAGCCTTCTCCTCACCCGTCCCCTAATCCTAACCCGTACGCTCACACTGACCCGCGCCCTCACACGTACGCTCCCCCTAAACCGTTGTCGTACCCTCACCTGGACCCTAAACCGTCCCCGTCCCCTAACCCTAACCCTAGCCCGAACCCTAACCCTAACAGTTCCCCGAAGCCTTCCCCTCACACGTCCCCTAATCCTAACCCGTACGCTCACACTAATCCGCGCCCTCACACGTACGCTCCCCCTAAACCGTTGACGTAACCTCACCTGGACCCTAAACCGTCCCAATCCCCTAACCCTAACCCTAGCCCGAACCCTAACCCTAACCCTTCCCCGAAGCCTTCCCCTCACCCGTCCCCTAATCCTAACCCGTAAGCTCACACTAACCTGCGCCCTCACACGTACGCTCCGCCTAAACCGTTGTCGTACCCTCACCTGGACCCTAAACCGTCCCCGTCCCCTAACCCTAACCCTAGCCCGTACCCTAAACCTAACCTTTCCCCGAAGCCTTCCCCTCACCCGTACCCTAATCCTAACCCGTACGCTCACACTAACCCGCGCCCTCACACGTACACTCCCCCTAAACCGCTGTCGTACCCTCACCTGGACCCTAAACCGTCCCTGTCCCCTAACCCTAACCCTAGCCCGAACCCTAACCCTAACGCTTCCCCGAAGCCTTCCCCTCACCCGTCCCATAATCCTAACTCGTACGCTCACACTAACCCGCGCCCTCACACGTACGCTCCCCCTAAACCGTCGTCGTACCCTCATCTGGACCCTAAACCGTCCCCGTCCGCTAACCCTAACCCTAGCCCGAACCCTAACCCTAACCCTTCCCCGAAGCCTTCCCCTCACCCGTCCCCTAATCCTAACCCGTACGCTCACACTAACCCGCGCCCTCACACGTACGCTCCCCCTAAACCGTTGTCGTACCCTCACCTGGACCCTAAAACGTCCCCGTCCCCTAACCCTAACCCTAGCCCGAACCCTAACCCTAACCCTTCCCCGAAGCCTTCCCCTCACCCGTCCCCTAATCCTAACCCGTACGCTCACACTAACCCGCGCCCTCACACGTACGCTCCCCCTAAACTGTTGTCGTAACCTCACCTGGACCCTAAACCGTCACCGTCCCCTAAACCTAACCCTAGCCCGAACCCTAACCCTAACCCTTCCCCGAAGCCTTCCCCTCACCCGTCCCCTAATCCTAACCCGTACGCTCACACTAACCCACGCCCTCACACGTACGCTCCCCCTAAACCGTTGTCGTACCCTCACCTGGACCCTAAACCGTCCCCGTTCCCTAACCCTAACCGTAGCCCGAACCCTAACCCTAACCCTTCCCCGAAACCGTCCCCTCACCCGTCCCCTAATCCTAACCCGTACGCTCACACTAACCCGCGCCCTCACACGTACGCTCCCCCTAAACCGTTGTCGTACCCTCACCTGGACCCTAAACCGTCCCCGGCCCCTAACCCTAACCTATCCCGAACCCTAACCCTAACACTTCCCCGAAGCCTTCCCCTCACCCGTCATATACTCCTAACCCGTACGCTCACACTAACACGCGCCCTCACACGTACGCTCCGCCAAAACCGTTGTCGTACCCTCACCTGGACCCTAAACCGTCCCCATCCCCTAACCCTAACCCTAGCCCGAACCCTAACCCTAACCCTTCCCCGAAGCCTTCCCCTCACCCGTCCCCTAATCCTAACCCGTACGCTCACACTAACCCGCGCCCTCACACATACGCTCCCCCTAAACCGTTGTCGTACCCTCACTTGGACTCTAAACCGTCCCCGTCCCCTAACCCTAACCCTAGCCCTAACCCTAACCCTAACCCTTCCCCGAAGCCTTCCCCTCACCCGTCCCCTAATCCTAACCCGTACGCTCACACTAACCCGCGCCCTCACACGTACGCTCCCCCTAAACCGTTGTCGTACCCTCACCTGGACCCTAAACCGTCCCCGTCTCCTAATCCTAACCCTAGCCCGAACCCTAACCCTAACCCTTCCCCGAAGCCTTCCCCTCACCCGTCCCCTAATCCTAACCCTTACGCTCACACTAACCCACGCCCTCACACGTACGCTCCCCCTAAACCGTTGTCGTACCCTCACCTGGACCCTAAACCGTCCCCGTCCCCTAACCCTAACCCTAGCCCGAACCCTAACCCTAACCCTTCCCCGAAGCCTTCCCCTCACCCGTCCCCTAATCCTAACCCGAACGCTCACACTAACCCGCGCCCTCACAAGTACGCTCCGCCTAAACCGTTGTCGTACCCTCACCTGGACCCTAAACCGTCCCCATCCCCTAACCCTAACCCTAGCCCGAACCCTAACCCTAACCCTTCCCCGAAGCCTTCCCCTCACCCGTCCCCTAATCCTAACCCGTAAGCTCACACTAACCCGCGCCCTCACACGTACGCTCCGCCTAAACCGTTGTCGTACCCTCACCTGGACCCTAAACCGTCCCCGTCCCCTAACCCTAACCCTAGCCCGAACCCTAACCCTAACCCTTCCCCGAAGCCTTCCCCTCACCCGTCCCCTAATCCTAACCCGTACGCTCACACTAACCCGCGCCCTCACACGTACGCTCCCCCTAAACCGTTGTCGTACCCTCACCTGGACCCTAAACCGTCCCCGTCCCCTAACCCTAACCCTAGCCCGAACCTTAACCCTAACCCTTCCCCGAAGCCCTCCCCTCACCCGTCCCCTAATCCTAACCTGTACGCTCACACTAACCCGCGCCCTCACACGTACGCTCCCCCTAAACCGTTGTCGTACCCTAACCTGGACCCTAAACCGTCCCCGTCCCCTAACCCTAACCCTAGCCCGAACCCTAACCCTAACCCTTCCCCGAAGCCTTCCCCTCACCCGTCCCCTAATCCTAACCCGTACGCTCACACTAACCCGCGCCCTCACACATACGCTCCCCCTAAACCGTTGTCGTACCCTCACCTGGACCCTAAACCGTCCCCGGCCCCTAACCCTAACCCTAGCCCGAACCCTAACCCTAACACTTCCCCGAAGCCTTCCCCTCACCCGTCCCCTAATCCTAACCCGTACGCTCACACTAACCCACGCCCTCACACGTACGCTCCCCGTAAACCGTTGTCGTACCCTCACCTGGACCCTAAAGCGTCCCCGTCCCCTAACCCTAACCCTAGCCCGAACCCTAACCCTAACGCTTCCCCGAAGCCTTCCCCTCACCCGTCCCCTAATCCTAACCCGTACGCTCACACTAACCCGCGCCCTCACACGTACGCTCCCCCTAAACCGTTGTCGTACCCTCACCTGGACCCTAAACAGTCCCCGTCCCCTAACCCTAACCCTAGCCCGAACCCTAACCCTAACCCTTCCCCGAAGCCTTCCCCTCACCCGTCCCCTAATCCTAACCCGAACGCTCACACTAACCCGTGCCCTCACACGTACGCTCCGCCTAAACCGTTGTCGTACCCTCACCTGGACCCTAAACCGTCCCCGTCCCGTAACCCTAACCCTAGCCCGAACCCTAACCCTAACAGTTCCCCGAAGCCTTCCCCTCACCCGTCCCCTAATCCTAACCCGTACGCTCACACTAAACCGCTCCATCACACGTACGCTCCCCCTAAAACGTTGTCGTACCCTCACCTGGACCCTAAACCGTCCCGGTCCCCTAACCCTAACCCTAGCCCGAACCCTAACCCTAACCCTTCCCCGAAGCCTTCCCCTCACCCGTCCCCTAATCCTAACCCGTACGCTCACACTAACCCGCGCCCTCACACGTATGCTCCACATAAACCGTTGTCGTACCCTCACCTGGACCCTAAACCGTCCCCGTCCCCTAACCCTAACCCTAGCCCGAACCCTAAGCCTAACCCTTCCCCGAAGCCTTCCCCTCACCCGTCCCCTAATCCTAACCCGAACGCTCACACTAACCCGCGCCCTCACACGTACGCTCCCCCTAAACCGTTGTCATACCCTCACCTGGACCCTAAACCGTCCCCGTCCCCTAACCCTAACCCTAGCCCGAACCCTAACCCTAACCCTTCACCGAAGCCTTCCCCTCACCCGTCCCCTAATTCTAACCCGTACGCTCACACTAACCCGCGCCCTCACACGTACGCTCCCCCTAAACCGTTGTCGTACACTCACCTGGACCCTAAACCGTCCCCGTCCCCTAAACCTAACCCTAGCCCAAACCCTAACCGTAAAATTCCCCGAAGCCTTATACTCACCCGACCCCTAATCCTAACCCGTACGCTCACACTAACCCGTGCCCTCACACGTACGCTCCCCCTAAACCGTTGTCGTACCCTCACCTGGACCCTAAACCGTCCCCGTTCCCTAACCTTAACCCTAGCCCGAACCCTAACCCTAACCCTTCCCCGAAGCCTTCCCCTCACCCGTCCCCTAATCCTAACCCGTACGCTCACACTAAACCGCGCCCTCGCACGTACGCTCCCCCTAAGCCGTTGTCGTAACCTCACCTGGACCCTAAACCGTCCCCGTCCCCTAACCCTAACCCTAGCCCGAACCCTAACCCTAACCCTTCCCCGAAGCCTTCCCCTCAACCGTCCCCTAATCCTAACCCGTACGCTCACACTAACCCGCGCCCTCACAGTGACGCTCCCCCTAAACCGTTGTCGTACCCTCACTTGGACCCTAAACCGTCCCCGTCCCCTAACCCTAACCCTAGCCCGAACCCTAACCCTAACCCTTCCCCGAAGCCTTCCCCTCACCCGTCCCCTAATCCTAACCCGTACGCTCACACTAAACCTCGCCCTCACACGTACGCTCCGCCTAAACCGTTGTCGTACCCTCACCTGAACCCTAAACCGTCCCCGTCCCCTAACCCTAACCCTATCCCGAACCCTAACCCTAACCCTTCCCCGAAGCCTTCCCCTCACCCGTCCCCTAATCCTAACCCGAAGGCTCACACTAACCCGCGCCCTCACAAGTACGCTCCGCCTAAACCGTTGTCGTACCCTCACCTGGACCCTAAACCGTCCCCATCCCCTAACCCTAACCCTAGCCCGAACCCTAACCCTAACCCTTCCCCGAAGCCTTCCCCTCGCCCGTCCCCTAATCCTAACCCGTAAGCTCACACTAACCCGCGCCCTCACACGTACGCTCCGCCTAAACCGTTGTCGTACCCTCACCTGGACCCTAAACCGTCCCCGTCCCCTAACCCTAACCCTAGCCCGAACCCTAACCCTAACCCTTCCCCGAAGCCTTCCCCTCACCCGTCCCCTAATCCTAACACGTATGCTCACACTAACCCGCGCCCTCACACGTACGCTCCCCCTAAACCGTTGTCGTACCCTCATCTGGACCCTAAACCGTCCCCGTCCCCTAAACCTAACCCTAGCCCGAACCCTAACCCTAACCCTTCCCCGAAGCCTTCCCCTCACCCGTCCCCTAATCCTAACCCGTACGCTCACACTAACCCGCGCCCTCACACGTACGCTCCCCCTAAACCGTTGTCGTACCCTCACCTGGACCCTAAACCGTCCCCGTCCCCTAACCCTAACCCTAGCCTGAACCCTAACCCTAACCCTTCCCCGAAGCCTTCCCCTCACCCGTCCCCTGATCTTAACCCGTACGCTCACACTAACCCACGCCCTCACACGTACGCTCCCCCTAAACCGTTGTCGTACCCTCACCTGGACCATAAACCGTCCCCGTCCCCTAACCCTAACCCTAGCCCGAACCCTAACCCTAACCCTTCCCCGAAGCCTTCCCCTCACCCGTCCCCTAATCCTAACCCGTACGCTCACACTAACCCGCGCCCTCACACGTACGCTCCCCCTAAACTGTTGTCGTAACCTCACCTGGACCCTAAACCATCCCCGTCCCCTAACCCTAACCCTAGCCCGAACCCTAACCCTAACCCTTCCCCGAAGCCTTCCCCTCACCCGTCCCCTAATCCTAACCCGTACGCTCACACTAACCCGCGCCCTCACACGTACGCTCCCCCTAAACCGTTGTCGTACCCTCACCTGGACCCTAAACCGTCCCCGTCCCCTAACCCTAACCCTAGCCCGAACCTTAACCCTAACCCTTCCCCGAAGCCCTCCCCTCACCCGTCCCCTAATCCTAACCTGTACGCTCACACTAACCCGCGCCCTCACACGTACGCTCCCCCTAAACCGTTGTCGTACCCTCACCTGGACCCTAAACCGTCCCCGTCCCCTAACCCTAACCCTAGCCCGAACCCTAACCCTAACCCTTCCCCGAAGCCTTCCCCTCACCCGTCCCCTAATCCTAACCCGTACGCTCACACTGACCCGCGCCCTCACACATACGCTCCCCCTAAACCGTTGTCGTACCCTCACCTGGACCCTAAACCGTCCCCGGCCCCTAACCCTAACCCTAGCCCGAACCCTAACCCTAACACTTCCCCGAAGCCTTCCCCTCACCCGTCCCCTAATCCTAACCCGTACGCTCACACTAACCCACGCCCTCACACGTACGCTCCCCGTAAACCGTTGTCGTACCCTCACCTGGACCCTAAAGCGTCCCCGGCCCCTAACCCTAACCCTAGCCCGAACCCTATCCCTAACGCTTCCCCGAAGCCTTCCCCTCACCCGTCCCCTAATCCTAACCCGTACGCTCACACTAACCCGCGCCCTCACACGTACGCTCCCCCTAAACCGTTGTCGTACCCTCACCTGGACCCTAAACAGTCCCCGTCCCCTAACCCTAACCCTAGCCCGAACCCTAACCCTAACCCTTCCCCGAAGCCTTCCCCTCACCCGTCGCCTAATCCTAACCCGAACGCTCACACTAACCCGCGCCCTCACACGTACGCTCCGCCTAAACCGTTGTCGTACCCTCACCTGGACCCTAAACCGTCCCCGTCCCGTAACCCTAACCCTAGCCCGAACCCTAACCCTAAGAGTTCCCCGAAGCCTTCCCCTCACCCGTCCCCTAATCCTAACCCGTACGCTCACACTAAACCGCTCCCTCACACGTACGCTCCCCCTAAAACGTTGTCGTACCCTCACCTGGACCCTAAACCGTCCCCGTCCCCTAACCCTAACCCTAGCCCGAACCCTAACCCTAACCCTTCCCCGAAGCCTTCCCCTCACCCGTCCCCTAATCCTAACCCGTACGCTCACACTAACCCGCGCCCTCACACGTATGCTCCACATAAACCGTTGTCGTACCCTCACCTGGACCCTAAACCGTCCCCGTCCCCTAACCCTAACCCTAGCCCGAAACCTAAGCCTAACCCTTCCCCGAAGCCTTCCCCTCACCCGTCCCCTAATCCTAACCCGAACGCTCACACTAACCCGCGCCCTCAAACGTACGCTCCGCCTAAACCGTTGTCGTACTCTCACCTGGACCCTAAACCGTCCCCGTCCCCTAACCCTAACTCTAGCCCGAACCCTAACCCTAACGCTTCCCCGAAGCCTTCCCCTCACCCGTCCCCTAATCCTAACCCGTACGCTCACACTAACCCGCGCCCTCACACGTACGCTCCCCCTAAACCGTTGTCATACCCTCACCTGGACCCTAAACCGTCCCCGTCCCCTAACCCTAACCCTAGCCCGAACCCTAACCCTAACCCTTCCCCGAAGCCTTCCCCTCACCCGTCCCCTAATTCTAACCCGTACGCTCACACTAACCCGCGCCCTCACACGTACGCTCCCCCTAATCCGTTGTCGTACCCTCACCTGGACCCTAAACCGTCCCCGTCCCCTAAACCTAACCCTAGCCCAAACCCTAACCGTAAAATTCCCCGAAGCCTTATACTCACCCGACCCCTAATCCTAACCCGTACGCTCACACTAACCCGTGCCCTCACCCGTACGCTCCCCCTAAACCGTTGTCGTACCCTCACCTGGACCCTAAACCGTCCCCGTCCCCTAACCTTAACCCTAGCCCGAACCCTAACCCTAACCCTTCCCCGAAGCCTTCCCCTCACCCGTCCCCTAATCCTAACCCGTACGCTCACACTAAACCGCGCCCTCGCACGTACGCTCCCCCTAAGCCGTTGTCGTAACCTCACCTGGACCCTAAACCGTCCCCGTCCCCTAACCCTAACCCTAGCCCGAACCCTAACCCTAACCCTTCCCCGAAGCCTTCCCCTCAACCGTCCCCTAATCCTAACCCGTATGCTCACACTAACCCGCGCCCTCACAGTGACGCTCCCCCTAAACCGTTGTCGTACCCTCACTTGGACCCTAAACCGTCCCCGTCCCCTAACCCTAACCCTAGCCCGAACCCTAACCCTAACCCTTCCCCGAAGCCTTCCCCTCACCCGTCCCCTAATCCTAACCCGTACGCTCACACTAAACCGCGCCCTCACACGTACGCTCCGCCTAAACCGTTGTCGTACCCTCACCTGAACCCTAAACCGTCCCCGTCCCCTAACCCTAACCCTATCCCGAACCCTAACCCTAACCCTTCCCCGAAGCCTTCCCCTCACCCGTCCCCTAATCCTAACCCGTAAGCTCACACTAACCCGCGCCCTCACACGTACGCTCCGCCTAAACCGTTGTCGTACCCTCACCTGGACCCTAAACCGTCCCCGTCCCCTAACCCTAACCCTAGCCCGAACCCTAACCCTAACGCTTCCCCGAAGCCTTCCCCTCACCCGTCCCATAATCCTAACTCGTATGCTCACACTAACCCGCGCCCTCACACGTACGCTCCCACTAAACCGTTGTCGTACCCTCATCTGGACCCTAAACCGTCCCCGTCCCCTAACCCTAACCCTAGCCCGAACCCTAACCCTAACCCTTCCCCGAAGACTTCCCCTCACCCGTCCCCTAATCCTAACCCGTACGCTCACACTAACCCGCGCCCTCACACGTACGCTCCCCCTAAACCGTTGTCGTACCCTCACCTGGACCCTAAAACGTCCCCGTCCCCTAACCCTAACCCTAGCCCGAACCCTAACCCTAACCCTTCCCCGAAGCCTTCCCCTCACCCGTCCCCTAATCCTAACCCGTACGCTCACACTAACCCGCGCCCTCACACGTACGCTCCCCCTAAACTGTTGTCGTAACCTCACCTGGACCCTAAACCGTCCCCGTCCCCTAAACCTAACCCTAGCCCGAACCCTAACCCTAACCCTTCCCCGAAGCCTTCCCCTCACCCGTCCCCTAATCCTAACCCGTACGCTCACACTAACCCACGCCCTCACACGTACGCTCCCCCTAAACCGTTGTCGTACCCTCACCTGGACCCTAAACCGTCCCCGTCCCCTAACCCTAACCCTAGCCCGAACCCTAACCCTAACCCTTCCCCGAAACCTTCCCCTCACCCGTCCCCTAATCCTAACCCGTACGCTCACACTAACCCGCGCCCTCACACGTACGCTCCCCCTAAACCGTTGTCGTACCCTCACCTGGACCCTAAACCGTCCCCGGCCCCTAACCCTAACCTATCCCGAACCCTAACCCTAACACTTCCCCGAAGCCTTCCCCTCACCCGTCCCATACTCCTAACCCGTACGCTCACACTAACACGCGCCCTCACACGTACGCTCCGCCAAAACCGTTGTCGTACCCTCACCTGGACCCTAAACCGTCCCCATCCCCTAACCCTAACCCTAGCCCGAACCCTAACCCTAACCCTTCCCCGAAGCCTTCCCCTCACCCGTCCCCTAATCCTAACCCGTACGCTCACACTAACCCGCGCCCTCACACATACGCTCCCCCTAAACCGTTGTCGTACCCTCACTTGGACTCTAAACCGTCCCCGTCCCCTAACCCTAACCCTAGCCCTAACCCTAACCCTAACCCTTCCCCGAAGCCTTCCCCTCACCCGTCCCCTAATCCTAACCCGTACGCTCACACTAACCCGCGCCCTCACACGTACGCTCCCCCTAAACCGTTGTCGTACCCTCACCTGGACCCTAAACCGTCCCCGTCTCCTAATCCTAACCCTAGCCCGAACCCTAACCCTAACCCTTCCCCGAAGCCTTCCCCTCACCCGTCCCCTAATCCTAACCCTTACGCTCACACTAACCCACGCCCTCACACGTACGCTCCCCCTAAACCGTTGTCGTACCCTCACCTGGACCCTAAACCGTCCCCGTCCCCTAACCCTAACCCTAGCCCGAACCCTAACCCTAACCCTTCCCCGAAGCCTTCCCCTCACCCGTCCCCTAATCCTAACCCGAACGCTCACACTAACCCGCGCCCTCACAAGTACGCTCCGCCTAAACCGTTGTCGTACCCTCACCTAGACCCTAAACCGTCCCCATCCCCTAACCCTAACCCTAGCCCGAACCCTAACCCTAACCCTTCCCCGAAGCCTTCCCCTCACCCGTCCCCTAATCCTAACCCGTAAGCTCACACTAACCCGCGCCCTCACACGTACGCTCCGCCTAAACCGTTGTCGTACCCTCACCTGGACCCTAAACCGTCCCCGTCCCCTAACCCTAACCCTAGCCCGAACCCTAACCCTAACCCTTCCCCGAAGCCTTCCCCTCACCCGTACCCTAATCCTAACCCGTACGCTCACACTAACCCGCGCCCTCACACGTACGCTCCCCCTAATCCGTTGTCGTACCCTCACCTGGACCCTAAACCGTCCCCGTCCCCTAACCCTAACCCTAGCCCGAACCCTAACCCTAACGCTTCCCCGAAGCCTTCCCCTCACCCGTCCCCTAATCCTAACCCGTATGCTCACACTAACCCGCGCCCTCACACGTACGCTCCCCCTAAACCGTTGTCGAACCCTCATCTGGACCCTAAACCGTCCCCGTCCCCTAAACCTAACCCTAGCCCGAACCCTAACCCTAACCCTTCCCCGAAGCCTTCCCCTCACCCGTCCCCTAATCCTAACCCGTACGCTCACACTAACCCGCGCCCTCACACGTACGCTCCCCCTAAACCGTTGTCGTACCCTCACCTGGACCCTAAACCGTCCCCGTCCCCTAACCCTAACCCTAGCCTGAACCCTAACCCTAACCCTTCCCCGAAGCCTTCCCCTCACCCGTCCCCTGATCTTAACCCGTACGCTCACACTAACCCACGCCCTCACACGTACGCTCCCCCTAAACCGTTGTCGTACCCTCACCTGGACCATAAACCGTCCCCGTCCCCTAACCCTAACCCTAGCCCGAACCCTAACCCTAACCCTTCCCCGAAGCCTTCCCCTCACCCGTCCCCTAATCCTAACCCGTACGCTCACACTAACCCGCGCCCTCACACGTACGCTCCCCCTAAACCGTTGTCGTAACCTCACCTGGACCCTAAACCGTCCCCGTCCCCTAACCCTAACCCTAGCCCGAACCCTAACCCTAACCCTTCCCCGAAGCCTTCCCCTCACCCGTCCCCTAATCCTAACCCGTACGCTCACACTAACCCGCGCCCTCACACGTACGCTCCCCCTAAACCGTTGTCGTACCCTCACCTGGACCCTAAACCGTCCCCGTCCCCTAACCCTAATCCTAGCCCGAACCCTAACCCTAACCCTTCCCCGAAGCCCTCCCCTCACCCGTCCCCTAATCCTAACCTGTACGCTCACACTAACCCGCGCCCTCACACGTACGCTCCCCCTAAACCGTTGTCGTACCCTCACCTGGACGCTAAACCGTCCCCGTCCCCTAACCCTAACCCTAGCCCGAACCCTAACCCTAACCCTTCCCCGAAGCCTTCCCCTCACCCGTCCCCTAATCCTAACCCGTACGCTCACACTAACCCGCGCCCTCACACATACGCTCCCCCTAAACCGTTGTCGTACCCTCACCTGGACCCTAAACCGTCCCCGTCCCCTAACCCTAACCCTAGCCCGAACCCTAACCCTAACACTTCCCCGAAGCCTTCCCCTCACCCGTCCCCTAATCCTAACCCGTACGCTCACACTAACCCACGCCCTCACACGTACGCTCCCCGTAAACCGTTGTCGTACCCTCACCTGGACCCTAAAGCGTCCCCGTCCCCTAACCCTAACCCTAGCCCGAACCCTAACCCTAACGCTTCCCCGAAGCCTTCCCCTCACCCGTCCCCTAATCCTAACCCGTACGCTCACACTAACCCGCGCCCTCACACGTACGCTCCCCCTAAACCGTTGTCGTACCCTGACCTGGACCCTAAACAGTCCCCGTCCCCTAACCCTAACCCTAGCCCGAACCCTAACCCTAACCCTTCCCCGAAGCCTTCCCCTCACCCGTCCCCTAATCCTAACCCGAACGCTCACACTAACCCGCGCCCTCACACGTATGCTCCGCCTAAAACGTTGTCGTACCCTCACCTGGACCCTAAACCGTCCCCGTCCCGTAACCCTAACCCTAGCCCGAACCCTAACCCTAACAGTTCCCCGAAGTCTTCCCCTCACCCGTCCCCTAATCCTAACCCGTACGCTCACACTAAACCGCTCCCTCACACGTACGCTCCCCCTAAAACGTTGTCGTACCCTCACCTGGACCCTAAACCGTCCCCGTCCCCTAACCCTAACCCTAGCCCGAACCCTAACCCTAACCCTTCCCCGAAGCCTTCCCCTCACCCGTCCCCTAATCCTAACCCGTACGCTCACACTAACCCGCGCCCTCACACGTATGCTCCACATAAACCGTTGTCGTACCCTCACCTGGACCCTAAACCGTCCCCGTCCCCTAACCCTATCCCTAGCCCGAAACCTAAGCCTAACCCTTCCCCGAAGCCTTCCCCTCACCCGTCCCCTAATCCTAACCCGAACGCTCACACTAACCCGCGCCCTCAAACGTACGCTCCGCCTAAACCGTTGTCGTACCCTCACCTGGACCCTAAACCGTCCCCGTCCCCTAACCCTAACTCTAGCCCGAACCCTAACCCTAACGCTTCCCCGAAGCCTTCCCCTCACCCGTCACCTAATCCTAACCCGTACGCTCACACTAAACCGCGCCCTCACACGTACGCTCCCCCTAAACCGTTGTCATACCCTCACCTGGACCCTAAACCGTCCCCGTCCCCTAACCCTAACCCTAGCCCGAACCCTAACCCTAACCCTTCCCCGAAGCCTTCCCCTCACCCGTCCCCTAATCCTAACCCGTACGCTCACACTAACCCGCGCCCTCACACATACGGTCCCCCTAAACCGTTGTCGTACCCTCACTTGGACCCTAAACCGTCCCCGTCCCCTAACCCTAACCCTAGCCCTAACCCTAACCCTAACCCTTCCCCGAAGCCTTCCCCTCACCCGTCCCCTAATCCTAACCCGTACGCTCACACTAACCCGCGTCCTCACACGTACGCTCCCCCTAAACCGTTGTCGTACCCTCACCTGGACCCTAAACCGTCCCCGTCTCCTAACCCTAACCCTAGCCCGAACCCTAACCCTAACCCTTCCCCGAAGCCTTCCCCTCACCCGTCCCCTAATCCTAACCCTTACGCTCACACTAACCCACGCCCTCACACGTACGCTCCCCCTAAACTGTTGCCGTACCCTCACCTGGACCCTAAACCGTCCCCGTCCCCTAACCCTAACCCTAGCCCGAACCCTAACCCTAACCCTTCCCCAAAGCCTTCCCCTCACCCGTCCCCTTATCCTAAGCCGAACGCTCACACTAACCCGCGCCCTCACAAGTACGCTCCGCCTAAACCGTTGTCGTACCCTCACCTGGACCCTAAACCGTCCCCGTCCCCTAACCCTAACCCTAGCCCGAACCCTAACCCTAACCCTTCCCCGAAGCCTTGCCCTCACCCGTCCCCTAATCCTAACCCGTACGCTCACACTAATCCGCGCCCTCACACGTACGCTCCCCCTAAACCGTTGACGTACACTCACCTGGACCCTAAACCGTCCCCATCCCCTAACCCTAACCCTAGCCAGAACCCTAACCCTAACCCTTCCCCGAAGCCTTCCCCTCACCCGTCCCCTAATCCTAACCCGCAAGCTCACACTAACCCGCGCCCTCACACGTACGCGCCGCCTAAACCGTTGTCGTACCCTCACCTGGACCCTAAACCGTCCCCGTCCCCTAACCCTAACCCTAGCCCGAACCCTAACCCTAACCCTTCCCCGAAGCCTTCCCCTCACCCGTCCCCTAATCCTAACCCGTACGCTCACACTAACCCGCGCCCTCACACGTACACTCCCCCTAAACCGCTGTCGTACCCTCACCTGGACCCTAAACCGTCCCCGTCCCCTAACCCTAACCCTAGCCCGAACCCTAACCCTAACGCTTCCCCGAAGCCTTCCCCTCACCCGTCCCCTAATCCTAACCCGTACGCTCACACTAACCCGCGCCCTCACACATACGGTCCCCCTAAACCGTTGTCGTACCCTCACTTGGACCCTAAACCGTCCCCGTCCCCTAACCCTAACCCTAGCCCTAACCCTAACCCTAACCCTTCCCCGAAGCCTTCCCCTCACCCGTCCCCTAATCCTAACCCGTACGCTCACACTAACCCGCGCCCTCACACGTACGCTCCCCCTAAACCGTTGTCGTACCCTCACCTGGACCCTAAACCGTCCCCGTCCCCTAACCCTAACCCTAGCCCGAACCCTAACCCTAACCCTTCCCCGAAGCCTTGCCCTCACCCGTCCCCTAATCCTAACCCGTACGCTCACACTAATCCGCGCCCTCACACGTACGCTCCCCCTAAACCGTTGACGTACACTCACCTGGACCCTAAACCGTCCCCATCCCCTAACCCTAACCCTAGCCCGAAACCTAACCCTAACCCTTCCCCGAAGCCTTCCCCTCACCCGTCCCCTAATCCTAACCCGCAAGCTCACACTAACCCGCGCCCTCACACGTACGCTCCGCCTAAACCGTTGTCGTACCCTCACCTGGACCCTAAACCGTCCCCGTCCCCTAAACCTAACCCTAGCCCGAACCCTAACCCTAACCCTTCCCCGAAGCCTTCCCCTCACCCGTCCCCTAATCCTAACCCGTACGCTCACAATAACCCGCGCCCTCACACGTACACTCCCCCTAAACCGCTGTCGTACCCTCACCTGGACCCTAAACCGTCCCCGTCCCCTAACCCTAACCCTAGCCCGAACCCTAACCCTAACGCTTCCCCGAAGCCTTCCCCTCACCCGTCCCCTAATCCTAACCCGTACGCTCACACTAAACCGCGCCCTCACACGTACGCTCCCCCTAAACCGTTGTCGTACCCTCACCTGGACCCTAAACCGTCCCCGTCCCCTAACCCTAACCCTAGCCCGAACCCTAACCCTAACCCTTCCCCGAAGCCTTCCCCTCACCCGTCCCCTAATCCTAACCCGTATGCTCACACTAACCCGCGCCCTCACACATACGGTCCCCCTAAACCGTTGTCGTACCCTCACTTGGACCCTAAACCTTCCCCGTCCCCTAACCCTAACCCTAGCCCTAACCCTAACCCTAACCCTTCCCCGAAGCCTTCCCCTCACCCGTCCCCTAATCCTAACCCGTACGCTCACACTAACCCGCGCCCTCACACGTACGCTCCCCCTAAACCGTTGTCGTACCCTCACCTGGACCCTAAACCGTCCCCGTCTCCTAACCCTAACCCTAGCCCGAACCCTAACCCTAACCCTTCCCCGAAGCCTTCCCCTCACCCGTCCCCTAATCCTAACCCTTACGCTCACACTAACCCACGCCCTCACAAGTACGCTCCGCCTAAACCGTTGTCGTACCCTCACCTGGACCCTAAACCGTCCCCGTCCCCTAACCCTAACCCTAGCCCGAACCCTAACCCTAACCCTTCCCCGAAGCCTTCTCCTCACCCGTCCCCTAATCCTAACCCGTACGCTCACACTAACCCGCGACCTCACACGTACGCTCCCCCTAAACCGTTGTCGTACCCTCACCTGGACCCTAAACCGTCCCCGTCCCCTAACCCTAACCCTAGCCCGAACGCTAACCCTAACCCTTCCCCGAAGCCTTGCCCTCACCCGTCCCCTAATCCTAACCCGTACGCTCACACTAATCCGCGCCCTCACATGTACCCTCCCACTAAACCGTTGACGTACACTCACCTGGACCCTAAACCGTCCCCATCCCCTAACCCTAACCCTAGCCCGAACCCTAACCCTAACCCTACCCCGAAGCCTTCCCCTCACCCGTCCCCTAATCCTAACCCGCAAGCTCACACTAACCCGCGCCCTCACACGTACGCTCCGCCTAAACCGTTGTCGTACCCTCACCTGGACCCTAAACCGTCCCCGTCCCCTAACCCTAACCCTAACCCTAGCCCGAACCCTAACCCTAACCCTTCCCCGAAGCCTTCCCCTCACCCGTACCCTAATCCTAACCCGTACGCTCACACTAACCCGCGCCCTCACACGTACACTCCCCCTAAACCGCTGTCGTACCCTCACCTGGACCCTAAACCGTCCACGTCCCCTAACCCTAACCCTAGCCCGAAACCTAACCCTAACGCTTCCCCGAAGCCTTCCCCTCACCCGTCCCCTAATCCTAACCCGTACGCTCACACTAACCCGCGCCCTCACACGTACGCTCCCCCTAAACCGTTGTCGTACCCTCATCTGGACCCTAAACCGTCCCCGTCCCCTAACCCTAACCCTAGCCCGAACCCTAACCCTAACCCTTCCCCGAAGCCTTCCCCTCACCCGTCCCCTAATCCTAACCCGTACGCTCACACTATCCCGCGCCCTCACACGTACGCTCCCCCTAAACCGTTGTCGTACCCTCACCTGGACCCTAAACCGTCCCCGTCCCCTAACCCTAACCCTAGCCCGAACCCTAACCCTAACCCTTCCCCGAAGCCTTCCCCTCACCCGTCCCCTAATCCTAACCCGTACGCTCACACTAACCCACGCCCTCACACGTACGCTCCCCCTAAACCGTTGTCGTACCCTCACCTGGACCCTAAACCGTCCCCGTCCCCTAACCCTAACCCTAGCCCGAACCCTAACCCTAACCCTTCCCCGAAGCCTTCCCCTCACCCGTCCCCTAATCCTAACCCGTACGCTCACACTAACCCGCGCCCTCACACGTACGCTCCCCCTAAACTGTTGTCGTAACCTCACCGGGACCCTAAACCATCCCCGTCCCCTAACACTAACCCTAGCCCGAACCCTAACCCTAACCCTTCCCCGAAGCCTTCCCCTCACCCGTCCCCTAATCCTAACCCGTACGCTCACACTAACCCACGCCCTCACACGTACGCTCCCCCTAAACCGTTGTCGTACCCTCACCTGGACCCTAAACCGTCTCCGTCCCCTAACCCTAACCCTAGCCCGAACCCTAACCCTAACCCTTCCCCGAAGCCTTCCCCTCACCCGTCCCCTAATCCTAACCCGTACGCTCACACTAACTCGCGCCCTCACACGTACGCTCCCCCTAAACCGTTGTCGTACCCTCACCTGGACCCTAAACCGTCCCCGGCCCCTAACCCTAACCTATCCCGAACCCTAACCCTAACACTTCCCCGAAGCCTTCCCCTCAACCGATCCATACTCCTAACCCGTACGCTCACACTAACCCGCGCCCTCACACATACGCTCCCCCTAAACCGTTGTCGTACCCTCACCTGGACCCTAAACCGTCCCCGTCCCCTAACCCTAACCCTAGCCCGAACCCTAACCCTAACCCTTCCCCGAAGCCTTCCCCTCACCCGTCCCCTAATCCTAACCCGTACGCTCACACTAACCCGCGCCCTCACACGTACGCTCCCCCTAAACCGTTGTCGTACCCTCACCTGGACCCTAAACCGTCCCCGTCTCCTAACCCTAACCCTAGCCCGAACCCTAACCCTAACCCTTCCCCGAAGCCTTCCCCTCACCCGTCCCCTAATCCTAACCCTTACGCTCACACTAACCCACGCCCTCACACGTACGCTCCCCCTAAACCGTTGTCGTACCCTCACCTGGACCCTAAACCGTCCCCGTACCCTAACCCTAACCCTACCCCGAACGCTAACCCTAACCCTTCCCCGAAGCCTTCCCCTCACCCGTCCCCTAATCCTAAGCCGAACGCTCACACTAACCCGCGCCCTCACAAGTACGCTCCGCCTAAACCGTTGTCGTACCCTCACCTGGACCCTAAACCGTCCCCATCCCCTAACACTAACCCTAGCCCGAACCCTAACCCTAACCCTTCCCCGAAGCCTTCCCCTCACCCGTCCCCTAATCCTAACCCGTAAGCTCACACTAACCCGCGCCCTCACACGTACGCTCCCCCTAAACCGTTGTCGTACCCTCACCTGGACCCTAAACCGTCCCCGTCTCCTAACCCTAACCCTAGCCCGAACCCTAACCCTAACCCTTCCCCGAAGCCTTCCCCTCACCCGTCCCCTAATCCTAACCCTTACGCTCACACTAACCCACGCCCTCACACGTGCGCTCCCCCTAAACCGTTGTCGTACCCTCACCTGGACCCTAAACCGTCCCCGTCCCCTAACCCTAACCCTAGCCCGAACCCTAACCCTAACCCTTCCCCGAAGCCGTCCCCTCACCCGTCCCCTTATCCTAACCCGAACGCTCACACTAACCCACACCCTCACAAGTACGCTCCGCCTAAACCGTTGTCGTACCCTCACCTGGACCCTAAACCGTCCCCGTTCCCTAACCCTAACCCTAGCCCGAACCCTAACCCTAACCCTTCCCCGAAGCCTTCTCCTCACCCGTCCCCTAATCCTAACCCGTACGCTCACACTAACCCGCGCCCTCACACGTACGCTCCCCCTAAACCGTTGTCGTTCCCTCACCTGGACCCTAAACCGTCCCCGTCCCCTAACCCTAACCCTAGCCCGAACCCTAACCCTAACCCTTCCCCGAAGCCTTGCCCTCACCCGTCCCCTAATCCTAACCCGTACGCTCACACTAATCCGCGCCCTCACACGTACGCTCCCCCTAAACCGTTGACGTACACTCACCTGGACCCTAAACCGTCCCCATCCCCTAACCCTAACCCTAGCCCGAACCCTAACCCTAACCCTTCCCCGAAGCCTTCCCCTCACCCGTCCCCTAATCCTAACCCGCAAGCTCACACTAACCCGCGCCCTCACACGTACGCTCCGCCTAAACCGTTGTCGTACCCTCACCTGGACCCTAAACCGTCCCCGTCCCCTAACCCTAACCCTAGCCCGAACCCTAACCCTAACCCTTCCCCGAAGCCTTCCCCTCACCCGTACCCTAATCCTAACCCGTACGCTCACACTAACCCGCGCCCTCACACGTACACTCCCCCTAAACCGCTGTCATACCCTCACCTGGACCCTAAACCGTCCCCGTCCCCTAACCCTAACCCTAGCCCGAACCCTAACCCTAACGCTTCCCCGAAGCCTTCCCCTCACCCGTCCCCTAATCCTAACCCGTACGCTCACACTAACCCGCGCCCTCACACGTACGCTCCCCCTAAACCGTTGTCGTACCCTCATCTGGACCCTAAACCGTCCCCGTCCCCTAACCCTAACCCTAGCCCGAACCCTAACCCTAACCCTTCCCCGAAGCCTTCCCCTCACCCGTCCCCTAATCCTAACCCGTACGCTCACACTAACCCGCGCCCTCACACGTACGCTCCCCCTAAACCGTTGTCGTACCCTCACCTGGACCCTAAACCGTCCCCGTCCCCTAACCCTAACCCTAGCCCGAACCCTAACCCTAACCCTTCCCCGAAGCCTTCCCCTCACCCGTCCCCTAATCCTAACCCGTACGCTCACACTAACCCACGCCCTCACACGTATGCTCCCCCTAAACCGTTGTCGTACCCTCACCTGGACCCTAAACCGTCCCCGTCCCCTAACCCTAACCCTAGCCCGAACCCTAACCCTAACCCTTCCCCGAAGCCTTCCCCTCACCCGTCCCCTAATCCTAACCCGTACGCTCACACTAACCCGCGCCCTCACACGTACGCTCCCCCTAAACTGTTGTCGTAACCTCACCTGGACCCTAAACCATCCCCGTCCCCTAACACTAACCCTAGCCCGAAACCTAACCCTAACCCTTCCCCGAAGCCTTCCCCTCACCCGTCCCCTAATCCTAACCCGTACGCTCACACTAACCCACGCCCTCACACGTACGCTCCCCCTAAACCGTTGTCGTACCCTCACCTGGACCCTAAACCGTCTCCGTCCCCTAACCCTAACCCTAGCCCGAACCCTAACCCTAACCCTTCCCCGAAGCCTTCCCCTCACCCGTCCCCTAATCCTAACCCGTACGCTCACACTAACCCGCGCCCTCACACGTACGCTCCCCCTAAACCGTTGTCGTACCCTCACCTGGACCCTAAACCGTCCCCGGCCCCTAACCCTAACCTATCCCGAACCCTAACCCTAACACTTCCCCGAAGCCTTCCCCTCACCCGACCCATACTCCTAACCCGTACGCTCACACTAACCCGCGCCCTCATACATACGCTCCCCCTAAACCGTTGTCGTACCCTCACCTGGACCCTAAACCGTCCCCGTCCCCTAACCCTAACCCTAGCCCGAACCCTAACCCTAACCCTTCCCCGAAGCCTTCCCCTCACCCGTCCCCTAATCCTAACCCGTACGCTCACACTAACCCGCGCCCTCACACGTACGCTCCCCCTAAACCGTTGTCGTACCCTCACCTGGACCCTAAACCGTCCCCGTCTCCTAACCCTAACCCTAGCCCGAACCCTAACCCTAACCCTTCCCCGAAGCCTTCCCCTCACCCGTCCCCTAATCCTAACCCTTACGCTCACACTAACCCACGCCCTCACACGTACGCTCCCCCTAAACCGTTGTCGTACCCTCACCTGGACCCTAAACCGTCCCCGTACCCTAACCCTAACCCTACCCCGAACGCTAACCCTAACCCTTCCCCGAAGCCTTCCCCTCACCCGTCCCCTAATCCTAACCCGAACGCTCACACTAACACGCGCCCTCACAAGTACGCTCCGCCTAAACCGTTGTCGTACCCTCACCTGGACCCTAAACCGTCCCCATCCCCTAACACTAACCCTAGCCCGAACCCTAACTCTAACCCTTCCCCGAAGCCTTCCCCTCACCCGTCCCCTAATCCTAACCCGTAAGCTCACACTAACCCGCGCCCTCACACGTACGCTCCGCCTAAACCGTTGTCGTACCCTCACCTGGACCCTAAACCGTCCCCGTCCCCTAACCCTAACCCTAGCCCGAACTCTAACCCTAACCCTTCCCCGAAGCCTTCCCCTCACCCGTACCCTAATCCTAACCCGTACGCTCACACTAACCCGCGCCCTCACACGTACGCTCCCCCTAAACCGTTGTCGTACCCTCACCTGGACCCTAAACCGTCCCCGTCCCCTAACCCTAACCCTAGCCCAAACCCTAACCCTAAAGCTTCCCCGAAGCCTTCCCCTCACCCGTCCCCTAATCCTAACCCGTACGCTCACACTAACCCGCGCCCTCACACGTACGCTCCCCCTAAACCGTTGTCGTACCCTCATCTGGACCCTAAACCGTCCCCGTCCCCTAACCCTAACCCTAGCCCGAACCCTAACCCTAACCCTTCCCCGAAGCCTTCCCCTCACCCGTCCCCTAATCCTAACCCGTACGCTCACACTAACCCGCGCCCTCACACGTACGCTCCCCCTAAACCGTTGTCGTACCCTCACCTGGACCCTAAACCGTCCCCGTCCCCTAACCCTAACCCTAGCCCGAACCCTAACCCTAACCCTTCCCCGAAGCCTTCCCCTCACACGTCCCCTGATCCTAACCCGTACGCTCACACTAACCCGCGCCCTCACACGTACGCTCCCCCTATACCGTTGTCGTACCCTCACCTGGACCCTAAACCGTCCCCGTCCCCTAACCCTAACCCTAGCCCAAACCCTAACCCTAACCCTTCCCCGAAGCCTTCCCCTCACCCGTCCCCTAATCCTAAACCGTACGCTCACACTAACCCGCGCCCTCACACGTACGCTCCCCCTAAATCGTTGTCGTACCCTCACCTGGACCCTAAACCGTCCCCGTCCCCTAACCCTAACCCTAGCCCGAACCCTAACCCTAACCCTTCCCCGAAGCCTTCCCCTAGCCCGAACCCTCACCCTAACCCTTCCCCGAAGCCTTCCCCTCACCCGTCCCCTAATCCTAACCCGTACGCTCACACTAACCCGTGCCCTCACACGTACGCTCCCCCTAAACCGTTGTCGTACCCTCACCTGGACCCTAAACCGTCCCCGTCCCCTAACCCTAACCCTAGCCCGAACCCTTACCCTAACCCTTCCCCGAAGCCTTCCCCTCACCCGTCCCCTAATCCTAACCCGTACGCTCACACTAACCCGCGCCCTCACACGTACGCTCCCCCTAAATCGTTGTCGTACCCTCACCTGGACCCTAAACCGTCCCCGTCCCCTAACCCTAACCCTAGCCCGAACCCTAACCCTAACCCTTCCCCGAAGCCTTCCCCTCACCCGTCCCCTAATCCTAACACGTATGCTCACACTAACCCGCGCCCTCACAGGTACGCTCCGCCTAAACCGTTGTCGTACCCTCACCTGGACCCTAAACCTTCCCCGTCCCCTAACCCTAACCCTAGCCCGAAACCTAACCCTAACCCTTCCCCGAAGCCTTCCCCTCACCCGTCCCCTAATCCTAACCCGAACGCTCACACTAACCCGCGCCCTCACACGTACGCTCCCCCTAAACCGTTGTCGTACCCTCACCTGGACCCTAAACCGTCCCCGTCCCCTAACCCTAACCCTAGCCCGAACCCTAACCCTAACTCTTCCCCGAAGCCTTCCCCTCACCCGTCCCCTAATCCTAACCCGTACGCTCACACTAACCCGCGCCCTCACACGTACGCTCCCCCTAAACCGTTGTGGTACCCTCACCTGGACCCTAAACCGTCCCCGTCCCCTAACCCTAACCCTAGCCCGAACCCTAACCCTAACCCTTCCCCGAAGCCTTCCCCTCACCCGTCCCCTAATCCTAACCCGTACACTCACACTAACCCGCGCCCTCACACGTACGCTCCCCCTAAAACGTTGTCGTACCCTCACCTGGACCCTAAACTGTCCCCGTCCCCTAACCCTAACCCTAGCCCAAACCCTAACCCTAACCCTTCCCCAAAGCCTTCACCTCACCCGTCCCCTAATCCTAACCCGTACGCTCACACTAACCCGCGCCCTCACACGTACGCTCCCCCTAAACCGTTGTCGTACCCTCACCTGGACCCTAAACCGTCCCCGTACCCTAACCCTAACCCTACCCCGAACGCTAACCCTAACCCTTCCCCGAAGCCTTCCCCTCACCCGTCCCCTAATCCTAACCCGAACGCTCAAACTAACCCGCGCCCTCACAAGTACGCTCCGCCTAAACCGTTGTCGTACCCTCACCTGGACCCTAAACCGTCCCCATCCCCTAACACTAACCCTAGCCCGAACCCTAACCCTAACCCTTCCCCGAAGCCTTCCCCTCACCCGTCCCCTAATCCTAACCCGTAAGCTCACACTAACCCGCGCCCTCACACGTACGCTCCCCCTAAACCGTTGTCGTACCCTCACCTGGACCCTAAACCGTCCCCGTCCCCTAACCCTAACCCTAGCCCGAACTCTAACCCTAACCCTTCCCCGAAGCCTTCCCCTCACCCGTACCCTAATCCTAACCCGTACGCTCACACTAACCCGCGCCCTCACACGTACGCTCCCCCTAAACCGTTGTCGTACCCTCACCTGGACCCTAAACCGTCCCCGTCCCCTAACCCTAACCCTAGCCCAAACCCTAACCCTAACGCTTCCCCGAAGCCTTCCCCTCACCCGTCCCCTAATCCTAACCCGTACGCTCACACTAACCCGCGCCCTCACACGTACGCTCCCCCTAAACCGTTGTCGTACCCTCATCTGGACCCTAAACCGTCCCCGTCCCCTAACCCTAACCCTAGCCCGAACCCTAACCCTAACCCTTCCCCGAAGCCTTCCCCTCACCCGTCCCCTAATCCTAACCCGTACGCTCACACTAACCCGCGCCCTCACACGTACGCTCCCCCTAAACCGTTGTCGTACCCTCACCTGGACCCTAAACCGTCCCCGTCCCCTAACCCTAACCCTAGCCCGAACCCTAACCCTAACCCTTCCCCGAAGCCTTCCCCTCACCCGTCCCCTGATCCTAACCCGTACGCTCACACTAACCCGCGCCCTCACACGTACGCTCCCCCTATACCGTTGTCGTACCCTCACCTGGACCCTAAACCGTCCCCGTCCCCTAACCCTAACCCTAGCCCAAACCCTAACCCTAACCCTTCCCCGAAGCCTTCCCCTCACCCGTCCCCTAATCCTAACCCGTACGCTCACACTAACCCGCGCCCTCACACGTACGCTCCCCCTAAATCGTTGTCGTACCCTCACCTGGACCCTAAACCGTCCCCGTCCCCTAACCCTAACCCTAGCCCGAACCCTAACCCTAACCCTTCCCCGAAGCCTTCCCCTCACCCGTCCCCTAATCCTAACCCGTACGCTCACACTAACCCGTGCCCTCACACGTACGCTCCCCCTAAACCGTTGTCGTACCCTCACCTGGACCCTAAACCGTCCCCGTCCCCTAACCCTAACCCTAGCCCGAACCCTTACCCTAACCCTTCCCCGAAGCCTTCCCCTCACCCGTCCCCTAATCCTAACCCGTACGCTCACACTAACCCGCGCCCTCACACGTACGCTCCCCCTAAATCGTTGTCGTACCCTCACCTGGACCCTAAACCGTCCCCGTCCCCTAACCCTAACCCTAGCCCGAACCCTAACCCTAACCCTTCCCCGAAGCCTTCCCCTCACCCGTCCCCTAATCCTAACGCGTATGCTCACACTAACCCGCGCCCTCACACGTACGCTCCGCCTAAACCGTTGTCGTACCCTCACCTGGACCCTAAACCTTCCCCGTCCCCTAACCCTAACCCTAGCCCGAAACCTAACCCTAACCCTTCCCCGAAGCCTTCCCCTCACCCGTCCCCTAAACCTAACCCGAACGCTCACTCTAACCCGCGCCCTCACACGTACGCTCCCCCTAAACCGTTGTCGTACCCTCACCTGGACCCTAAACCGTCCCCGTCCCCTAACCCTAACCCTAGCCCGAACCCTAACCCTAACTCTTCCCCGAAGCCTTCCCCTCACCCGTCCCCTAATCCTAACCCGTACGCTCACACTAACCCGCGCCCTCACACGTACGCTCCCCCTAAACCGTTGTCGTACCCTCACCTGGACCCTAAACCGTCCCCGTCCCCTAACCCTAACCCTAGCCCGAACCCTAACCCTAACCCTTCCCCGAAGCCTTCCCCTCACCCGTCCCCTAATCCTAACCCGTACGCTCACACTAACCCGCGCCCTCACACGTACGCTCCCCCTAAACCGTTGTCGTACCCTCACCTGGACCCTAAACTGTCCCCGTCCCCTAACCCTAACCCTAGCCCAAACCCTAACCCTAACCCTTCCCCGAAGCCTTCACCTCACCCGTCCCCTAATCCTAACCCGTACGCTCACACTAACCCGCGCCCTCACACGTACGCTCCCCCTAAACCGTTGTCGTACCCTCACCTGGACCCTAAACCGTCCCCGTCCCCTAACCATAACCCTAGCCCAAACCCTAACCCTAACCCTTCCCCGAAGCCTTCCCCTCACCCGTCCCATGATCCTAACCCGTACGCTCACACTAACCCGCGCCCTCACACGTACGCTCCCCCTAAACCGTTGTCGTACCCTCACCTGGACCCTAAACCGTCCCCGTCCCCTAACCCTAACCCTAGCCTGAACCCTAACCCTAACCCTTCCCCGAAGCCTTCCCCTCACCCGTCCCCTAATCCTAAACCATACGCCCACACTAACCCACGCCCTCACACGTACGCTCCCCCTAAACCGTTGTCGTACCGTCACCTGGACCCTAAACCGTCCCCATCCCATAACCCTAAACCTAGCCCGAACCCTAACCCTAACCCTTCCCCGAAGCCTTCCCCTCACCCGTCCCCTAATCCTAACCCGTACGCTCACACTAACCCGCGCCCTCACACGTACGCTCCCCCTAAACCGTTGTCGTACCCTCACCTGGACCCTAAACCGTCCCCGTACCCTAAGCCTAACCCTAGCCCGAACCCTAACCCTAACCCTTCCCCGAAGCCTTCCCCTCACCCGTCCCCTTATCCTAAACCGTACGCCCACACTAACCCGTGCCCTCACACGTACGCTCCCCCTAAACCGTTGTCGTACCCTCATCTGGACCTTAAACCGTCCCCGTCCCCAACCCTAACCCTAGCCCGAACCCTAAACCTAACCCTTCCCCGAAGCCCTCCCCTCACCCGTCCCCTAATCCTAACCTGTACGCTCACACTAACCCGCGCCCTCACACGTACGCTCCCCCTAAACCGTTGTCGTACCCTCACCTGGACCCTAAACCGTCCCCGTCCCCTAACCCTAACCCTAGCCCGAACCCTAACCTTAACCCTTCCCCGAAGCCTTCCCCTCACCCATCCCCTAATCCTAAACCGTACGCTCACATTAACCCGCGCCCTCACACGTACGCTCCCCCTAAACCGTTGTCGTACCCTCACCTGGATCCTAAACCGTCCCCGTCCCCTAACCCTAACCCTAGCACGAACCCTAACCCTAACCCTTCCCCGAAGCCTTCCCCTCACCCGTCCCCTAATCCTAACCCGTACGCTCACACCAACTCGTGCCCTCACACGTACGCTCCCCCTAAACCGTTGTCGTACCCTCACCTGGACCCTAAACCGTCCCCGTCCCCTAACCCTAACCCTAGCCCGAACCCTTACTCTAACCCTTCCCCGAAGCCTTCCCCTCACCCGTCCCCTAATCCTAACCCGTACGCTCACACTAACCCGCGCCCTCACACGTACGCTCCCCCTAAATCGTTGTCATACCCTCACCTGGACCCTAAACCGTCCCCGTCCCCTAACCCTAAACCTAGCCCGAACCCTAACCCTAACCCTTCCCCGAAGCCTTCCCCTCACCCGTCCCCTAATCCTAATCCGTATGCTCACACTAACCCGCGCCCTCACACGTACGCAACGCCTAAACCGTTGTCGTACCCTCACCTGGACCCTAAAACGTCCCCGTCCCCTAACCCTAACCCTAGCCCGAACCCTAACCCTAACGCTTCCCCGAAGCCTTCCCCTCACCCGTCCCCTAATCCTAACCCCTACGCTCACACTAACCCGCGCCCTCACACGTACGCTCCGCCTAAACCGTTGTCGTACCCTCACCTGAACCCTAAACCGTCCCCGTCCCCTAACCCTAACCCTAGCCCGAACCCTAACCCTAACCCTTCCCCGAAGCCTTCCCTCACCCGTCCCCTAATCCTAACCCGTACGCTCACACTAACCCGCGCCCTCACACGTACGCTCCGCCTAAACCGTTGTCGTACCCTCACCTGGACCATAAACCTTCCCCGTCCCCTAACCCTAACCCGAGCCCGAAACCTAACCCTAACCCTTCCCCGAAGCCTTCCCCTCACCCGTCCCCTAATCCTAACCCGTACGCTCACACTAACCCGCGCCCTCACACGTATGCTCCACATAAACCGTTGTCGTGCCCTCACCTGGACCCTAAACCGTCCCCGTCCCCTAACTCTAACCCTAGCCCGAACCCTAACCCTAACCCTTCCCCGAAGCCTTCCCCTCACCCGTCCCCTAATCCTAAACCGTACGCTCACACTAACCCGCGACCTCACACGTACGCTCCCCCTAAACCGTTGTCGTACCCTCACCTGGACCCTAAACCGTCCCCGTCCCCTAACCCTAACCCTAGCCCAAACCCTAACCGTAAAATTCCCCGAAGCCTTATACTCACCCGTCCCCTAATCCTAACCCGTACGCTCACACTAACCCGCGCCCTCACACGTACGCTCCCCCTAAACCGTTGTCGTACCCTCACCTGGACCCTAAACCGTCCCCGTCCCCTAACCTTAACCCTAGCCCGAACCCTAACCCTAACACTTCCCCGAAGCCTTCCCCTCACCCGTCCCCTAATCCTAACCCGTACGCTCACACTAAACCACGCCCTCACACGTACGCTCCCCCTAAGCCGTTGTCGTACCCTCACCTGGACCCTAAACCGTCCCCGTCCCCTAACCCTAACCCTAGCCCGAACCCTAACCCTAACCCTTCCCCGAAGCCTTCCCCTCACCCGTCCCCTAATCCTAACCCGTACGCTCACACTAACCCGCGCCCTCACACGTACGCTCCCCCTAAACCATTGTCGTACCCTCACCTGGACCCTAAACCTTCCCCGTCCCCTAACCCTAACCCTAGCCCGAACCCTAACCCTAACCCTTCCACGAAGCCTTCCCCTCACCCATCCCCTAATCCTAACCCGTACGCTCACACTAACCCGCGCCCTCACACGTACGCTCCCCCTAAACCGTTGTTGTACCCTCACCTGGACCCTAAACCGTCCCCGTCCCCTAACCCTAACCCTAGCCCGAAACCTAACCCTAACCCTTCCCCGAAGCCTTCCCCTCACCCGTCCCCTAATCCTAACCCGTACGCTCACACTAACCCGCACCCTCACACGTACGCTCCCCCTAAACCGTTGTCGTACCCTCACCTGGACCCTAAACCGTCCCCGTCCCCTAAACCTAACCCTAGCCCGAACCCTAACCCTAACCCTTCCCCGAAGCCTTCCCCTCACCCGTCCCCTAATCCTAAACCGAACGCTCACACTAAACCGCGCCCTCACACGTACGCTCCGCCTAAACCGTTGTCGTACCCTCACCTGGACCCTAAACCGTCCCCGTCCCCTAACCCTAACCCTAGCCCGAACCCTAACCCTAACCCTTCCCCGAAGCCTTCCCCTCACCCGTCCCCTAATCCTAACCCGTAAGCTCACACTAACCCGCGCCCTCACACGTACGCTCCCCCTAAACCGTTGTCGTACCCTCACCTGGACCCTAAACCGTCCCCGTCCCCTAACCCTAACCCTAGCCCGAACTCTAACCCTAACCCTTCCCCGAAGCCTTCCCCTCACCCGTACCCTAATCCTAACCCGTACGCTCACACTAACCCGCGCCCTCACACGTACGCTCCCCCTAAACCGTTGTCGTACCCTCACCTGGACCCTAAACCGTCCCCGTCCCCTAACCCTAACCCTAGCCCAAACCCTAACCCTAACGCTTCCCCGAAGCCTTCCCCTCACCCGTCCCCTAATCCTAACCCGTACGCTCACACTAACCCGCGCCCTCACACGTACGCTCCCCCTAAACCGTTGTCGTACCCTCATCTGGACCCTAAACCGTCCCCGTCCCCTAACCCTAACCCTAGCCCGAACCCTAACCCTAACCCTTCCCCGAAGCCTTCCCCTCACCCGTCCCCTAATCCTAACCCGTACGCTCACACTAACCCGCGCCCTCACACGTACGCTCCCCCTAAACCGTTGTCGTACCCTCACCTGGACCCTAAACCGTCCCCGTCCCCTAACCCTAACCCTAGCCCGAACCCTAACCCTAACCCTTCCCCGAAGCCTTCCCCTCACCCGTCCCCTGATCCTAACCCGTACGCTCACACTAACCCGCGCCCTCACACGTACGCTCCCCCTATACCGTTGTCGTACCCTCACCTGGACCCTAAACCGTCCCCGTCCCCTAACCCTAACCCTAGCCCAAACCCTAACCCTAACCCTTCCCCGAAGCCTTCCCCTCACCCGTCCCCTAATCCTAACCCGTACGCTCACACTAACCCGCGCCCTCACACGTACGCTCCCCCTAAATCGTTGTCGTACCCTCACCTGGACCCTAAACCGTCCCCGTCCCCTAACCCTAACCCTAGCCCGAACCCTAACCCTAACCCTTCCCCGAAGCCTTCCCCTCACCCGTCCCCTAATCCTAACCCGTACGCTCACACTAACCCGTGCCCTCACACGTACGCTCCCCCTAAACCGTTGTCGTACCCTCACCTGGACCCTAAACCGTCCCCGTCCCCTAACCCTAACCCTAGCCCGAACCCTTACCCTAACCCTTCCCCGAAGCCTTCCCCTCACCCGTCCCCTAATCCTAACCCGTACGCTCACACTAACCCGCGCCCTCACACGTACGCTCCCCCTAAATCGTTGTCGTACCCTCACCTGGACCCTAAACCGTCCCCGTCCCCTAACCCTAACCCTAGCCCGAACCCTAACCCTAACCCTTCCCCGAAGCCTTCCCCTCACCCGTCCCCTAATCCTAACGCGTATGCTCACACTAACCCGCGCCCTCACACGTACGCTCCGCCTAAACCGTTGTCGTACCCTCACCTGGACCCTAAACCTTCCCCGTCCCCTAACCCTAACCCTAGCCCGAAACCTAACCCTAACCCTTCCCCGAAGCCTTCCCCTCACCCGTCCCCTAAACCTAACCCGAACGCTCACTCTAACCCGCGCCCTCACACGTACGCTCCCCCTAAACCGTTGTCGTACCCTCACCTGGACCCTAAACCGTCCCCGTCCCCTAACCCTAACCCTAGCCCGAACCCTAACCCTAACTCTTCCCCGAAGCCTTCCCCTCACCCGTCCCCTAATCCTAACCCGTACGCTCACACTAACCCGCGCCCTCACACGTACGCTCCCCCTAAACCGTTGTCGTACCCTCACCTGGACCCTAAACCGTCCCCGTCCCCTAACCCTAACCCTAGCCCGAACCCTAACCCTAACCCTTCCCCGAAGCCTTCCCCTCACCCGTCCCCTAATCCTAACCCGTACGCTCACACTAACCCGCGCCCTCACACGTACGCTCCCCCTAAACCGTTGTCGTACCCTCACCTGGACCCTAAACTGTCCCCGTCCCCTAACCCTAACCCTAGCCCAAACCCTAACCCTAACCCTTCCCCGAAGCCTTCACCTCACCCGTCCCCTAATCCTAACCCGTACGCTCACACTAACCCGCGCCCTCACACGTACGCTCCCCCTAAACCGTTGTCGTACCCTCACCTGGACCCTAAACCGTCCCCGTCCCCTAACCATAACCCTAGCCCAAACCCTAACCCTAACCCTTCCCCGAAGCCTTCCCCTCACCCGTCCCATGATCCTAACCCGTACGCTCACACTAACCCGCGCCCTCACACGTACGCTCCCCCTAAACCGTTGTCGTACCCTCACCTGGACCCTAAACCGTCCCCGTCCCCTAACCCTAACCCTAGCCTGAACCCTAACCCTAACCCTTCCCCGAAGCCTTCCCCTCACCCGTCCCCTAATCCTAAACCATACGCCCACACTAACCCACGCCCTCACACGTACGCTCCCCCTAAACCGTTGTCGTACCGTCACCTGGACCCTAAACCGTCCCCATCCCATAACCCTAAACCTAGCCCGAACCCTAACCCTAACCCTTCCCCGAAGCCTTCCCCTCACCCGTCCCCTAATCCTAACCCGTACGCTCACACTAACCCGCGCCCTCACACGTACGCTCCCCCTAAACCGTTGTCGTACCCTCACCTGGACCCTAAACCGTCCCCGTACCCTAAGCCTAACCCTAGCCCGAACCCTAACCCTAACCCTTCCCCGAAGCCTTCCCCTCACCCGTCCCCTTATCCTAAACCGTACGCCCACACTAACCCGTGCCCTCACACGTACGCTCCCCCTAAACCGTTGTCGTACCCTCATCTGGACCTTAAACCGTCCCCGTCCCCAACCCTAACCCTAGCCCGAACCCTAAACCTAACCCTTCCCCGAAGCCCTCCCCTCACCCGTCCCCTAATCCTAACCTGTACGCTCACACTAACCCGCGCCCTCACACGTACGCTCCCCCTAAACCGTTGTCGTACCCTCACCTGGACCCTAAACCGTCCCCGTCCCCTAACCCTAACCCTAGCCCGAACCCTAACCTTAACCCTTCCCCGAAGCCTTCCCCTCACCCATCCCCTAATCCTAAACCGTACGCTCACATTAACCCGCGCCCTCACACGTACGCTCCCCCTAAACCGTTGTCGTACCCTCACCTGGATCCTAAACCGTCCCCGTCCCCTAACCCTAACCCTAGCACGAACCCTAACCCTAACCCTTCCCCGAAGCCTTCCCCTCACCCGTCCCCTAATCCTAACCCGTACGCTCACACCAACTCGTGCCCTCACACGTACGCTCCCCCTAAACCGTTGTCGTACCCTCACCTGGACCCTAAACCGTCCCCGTCCCCTAACCCTAACCCTAGCCCGAACCCTTACTCTAACCCTTCCCCGAAGCCTTCCCCTCACCCGTCCCCTAATCCTAACCCGTACGCTCACACTAACCCGCGCCCTCACACGTACGCTCCCCCTAAATCGTTGTCATACCCTCACCTGGACCCTAAACCGTCCCCGTCCCCTAACCCTAAACCTAGCCCGAACCCTAACCCTAACCCTTCCCCGAAGCCTTCCCCTCACCCGTCCCCTAATCCTAATCCGTATGCTCACACTAACCCGCGCCCTCACACGTACGCAACGCCTAAACCGTTGTCGTACCCTCACCTGGACCCTAAAACGTCCCCGTCTCCTAACCCTAACCCTAGCCCGAACCCTAACCCTAACGCTTCCCCGAAGCCTTCCCCTCACCCGTCCCCTAATCCTAACCCCTACGCTCACACTAACCCGCGCCCTCACACGTACGCTCCGCCTAAACCGTTGTCGTACCCTCACCTGAACCCTAAACCGTCCCCGTCCCCTAACCCTAACCCTAGCCCGAACCCTAACCCTAACCCTTCCCCGAAGCCTTCCCTCACCCGTCCCCTAATCCTAACCCGTACGCTCACACTAACCCGCGCCCTCACACGTACGCTCCGCCTAAACCGTTGTCGTACCCTCACCTGGACCATAAACCTTCCCCGTCCCCTAACCCTAACCCGAGCCCGAAACCTAACCCTAACCCTTCCCCGAAGCCTTCCCCTCACCCGTCCCCTAATCCTAACCCGTACGCTCACACTAACCCGCGCCCTCACACGTATGCTCCACATAAACCGTTGTCGTGCCCTCACCTGGACCCTAAACCGTCCCCGTCCCCTAACTCTAACCCTAGCCCGAACCCTAACCCTAACCCTTCCCCGAAGCCTTCCCCTCACCCGTCCCCTAATCCTAAACCGTACGCTCACACTAACCCGCGACCTCACACGTACGCTCCCCCTAAACCGTTGTCGTACCCTCACCTGGACCCTAAACCGTCCCCGTCCCCTAACCCTAACCCTAGCCCAAACCCTAACCGTAAAATTCCCCGAAGCCTTATACTCACCCGTCCCCTAATCCTAACCCGTACGCTCACACTAACCCGCGCCCTCACACGTACGCTCCCCCTAAACCGTTGTCGTACCCTCACCTGGACCCTAAACCGTCCCCGTCCCCTAACCTTAACCCTAGCCCGAACCCTAACCCTAACACTTCCCCGAAGCCTTCCCCTCACCCGTCCCCTAATCCTAACCCGTACGCTCACACTAAACCACGCCCTCACACGTACGCTCCCCCTAAGCCGTTGTCGTACCCTCACCTGGACCCTAAACCGTCCCCGTCCCCTAACCCTAACCCTAGCCCGAACCCTAACCCTAACCCTTCCCCGAAGCCTTCCCCTCACCCGTCCCCTAATCCTAACCCGTACGCTCACACTAACCCGCGCCCTCACACGTACGCTCCCCCTAAACCATTGTCGTACCCTCACCTGGACCCTAAACCTTCCCCGTCCCCTAACCCTAACCCTAGCCCGAACCCTAACCCTAACCCTTCCACGAAGCCTTCCCCTCACCCATCCCCTAATCCTAACCCGTACGCTCACACTAACCCGCGCCCTCACACGTACGCTCCCCCTAAACCGTTGTTGTACCCTCACCTGGACCCTAAACCGTCCCCGTCCCCTAACCCTAACCCTAGCCCGAAACCTAACCCTAACCCTTCCCCGAAGCCTTCCCCTCACCCGTCCCCTAATCCTAACCCGTACGCTCACACTAACCCGCACCCTCACACGTACGCTCCCCCTAAACCGTTGTCGTACCCTCACCTGGACCCTAAACCGTCCCCGTCCCCTAAACCTAACCCTAGCCCGAACCCTAACCCTAACCCTTCCCCGAAGCCTTCCCCTCACCCGTCCCCTAATCCTAAACCGAACGCTCACACTAAACCGCGCCCTCACACGTACGCTCCGCCTAAACCGTTGTCGTACCCTCACCTGGACCCTAAACCGTCCCCGTCCCCTAACCCTAACCCTAGCCCGAACCCTAACCCTAACCCTTCCCCGAAGCCTTCCCCTCACCCGTCCCCTAATCCTAACCCGTACGCTCACACTAACCCGCGCCCTCACATGTACGCTCCCCGTAAACCGTTGTCGTACCCTCACCTGAACCCGAAACCGTCCCCGTCCCCTAACACTAACCCTAGCCCGAACCCTAACCCTAACCCTTCCCCGAAGCCTTCCCCTCACCCGTCCCCTAATCCTAACCCGTACGCTCACACTAACCCGCGCCCTCACATGTACGCTCCCCCTAAACCGTTGTCGTACCCTCACCTGAACCCGAAACCGTCCCCGTCCCCTAACCTTAACCCTAGCCCAAACCCTAACCGTAAAATTCCCCGAAGCCTTATACTCACCCGTCCCCTAATCCTAACCCGTACGCTCACACTAACCCGCGCCCTCACACGTACGCTCCCCCTAAACCGTTGTCGTACCCTCACCTGGACCGTAAACCGTCCCCGTCCCCTAACCTTAACCCTAGCCCGAACCCTAACCCTAACCCTTCCCAGAAGCCTACCCCTCACCCGTCCCCTAATCCTAACCCGTACGCTCACACTAAACCGCGCCCTCACACGTATGCTCCCCCTAAGCCGTTGTCGTACCCTCACCTGGACCCTAAACCGTCCCCGTCCCCTAACCCTAACCCTAGCCCGAACCCTAACCCTAACCCTTCCCCGAAGCCTTCCCCTCACCCGTCCCCTAATCCTAACCCGTACGCTCACACTAACACGCGCCCTTCCACCTACGCTCCCCCTAAACCGTTGTCGTACCCTCACCTGGACCCTAAACCGTCCCCGTCCCCTAACCCTAACCCTAGCCCGAACCCTAACCCTAACCCTTCCCCGAAGCCTTCCCCTCACCCGTCCCCTAATCCTAACCTGTACGCTCACACTAACCCGCGCCCTCACACGTACGCTCCCCCTAAACCGTTGTCGTACCCTCACCTGGACCCTAAACCGTCCCCGTCCCCTAACCCTAACCCGAGCCCGAACCCTAACCCTAACCCTTCCCCGAAGCCTTCCCCTCATCCGTCCCCTAATCCTAACCCGTACGCCCACACTAACCCGCGCCCTCACACGTACGCTCCCCCTAAACCGTTGTCGTACCCTCACCTGGACCCTAAACCGTCCCCGTCCCCTAACCCTAACCCTAGCCCGAACCCTAACCCTAACCCTTCCCCGAAGCCATCCCCTCACCCGTCCCCTAATCCTAACCCGTACGCTCACACTAACCCGCGCCCTCACACCTACGCTCCCCCTAAACCGTTGTCGTACCCTCACCTGGACCCTAAACCGTCCCCGTCCCCTAACCCTAACCCTAGCCCGAACCCTAACCCTAACCCTTCCCCGAAGCCTTCCCCTCACCCGTCCCCTAATCCTAACCCGTACGCTCACACTAACCCGCGCCCTCACACGTACGCTCCCCCTAAACCGTTGTCGTACCCTCACCTGGACCCTAAACCGTCCCCGTCCCCTAACCCTAACCCTAGCCCGAACCCTAACCCTAACCCTTCCCCGAAGCCTTCCCCTCACCCGTCCCCTAATCCTAACCCGTACGCTCACACTAACCCGCGCCCTCACACGTACGCTCCCCCTAAACCGTTGTCGTACACTCACCTGGACACTAAACCGTCCCCGTCCCCTAACCCTAACCCCAGCCCGAACCCTAACACTAACCCTTCCCCGAAGCCTTCCCCTCACCCGTCCCCTAATCCTAACCCGTACGCTCACACTAACCCGCACCCTCAAACGTACGCTCCCCCTAAACCATTGTCGTACCCTCACCTGGACCCTAAACCGTCCCCGTCCCCTAACCCTAACCCTAGCCCAAACCCTAACCGTAAAATTCCCCGAAGCCTTATACTCACCCGTCCCCTAATCCTAACCCGTACGCTCACACTAACCCACGCCCTCACACGTACGCTCCCCCTAAACCGTTGTCGTACCCTCACCTGGACCCTAAACCGTCCCCGTCACCTAACCCTAACCCTAGCCCAAACCCTAACCGTAAAATTCCCCGAAGCCTTATACTCACCCGTCCCCTAATCCTAACCCGTACGCTCACACTAACCCGCGCCCTCACACGTACACTCCCCCTAAACCGTTGTCGAACCCTCACCTGGGCCCTAAACCTTCCCCGTCCCCTAACCCTAACCCTAGCCCGAACCCTAACCCTAACCCTTCCCCGAAGCCTTCCCCTCACCCGTCCCCTAATCCTAACCCGTACGCTCACACTAACCCGCGCCCTCACACGTACGCTCCCCCTAAACCGTTGTCGTACCCTCACCTGGACCCTAAACCGTCCCCGTCCCCTAACCCTAACCCTAGCCCGAACCCTAACCCTAACCCTTCCCTGAAGCCTTCCCCTCACCCGTCCCCTAATCCTAACCCGTACGCTCACACTAACCCGCGTCCTGACACGTACTCTCGCCCTAAACCGTTGTCGTACCCTCACCTGGACCCTAAACCGTCCCCGTCCCCTAACCCGAACCCTAGCCCGAACCCTAACCCTAACCCTTCCCCGAAGCCTTCCTCTCACCCGTACCCTAATCCTAACCCGTACGCTCACAATAACCCGCACCCTCACACGTACGCTTGCCCTAAACCGTTGTCGTACCCTCACCTGGACCCTAAACCTTCCCCGTCCCCTAACGCTAACCCTAGCCCGAGCCCTAACCCTAACCCTTCCCCGAAGCCTTCCACTGACCCGTCCCCTAATCCTAACCGGTACGCTCAAACTAAACAACGCCCTCACACGTACGCTCCCACTAAACCGTTGTCGTACCCTCACCTGGACCCTAAACCGTCCCCGTCCCCTAACTCGAACCCTAGCCCGAACCCTAACCCTAACCCTTCACCGAAGCCTTCCCCTCACCCGTACCCTAATCCTAACCCATACGTTCACACTGACCCGCGCCCTCACACGTACGCTCTCCCTAAACCGTTGTCGTACCCTCACCTGGACCCTAAACCGTCCCCGTCCCCTAACCCTAACCCTAGCCCGAACCCTAACCCTAACACTTCCCCGAAGTCTTCCCCTCACCCGTCCCCTAATCCTAACCCGTACGCTCACACTAACCCGCGCCCTCACACGTACGCTCCCCCTAAACCATTGTCGTACCCTCACCTGGACCCTAAACCGTCCCCGTCCCCTAACCCTAACCCTACCCCTAAACCTAACCCTAACCCTTCCCCGAAGCCTTCCCCTCACCCGTCCCCTAATCCTAACCCGGACGCTCACACTAACCCGCGCCCTCACACGTACGCTCCCCCTAAACCGTTGTCGTACCCTCACCTGGACCCTAAACCGTCCCCGTCCCCTAACCCTAACCCTAGCCCGAACCCTAACCCTAACACTTCCCCGAAGCCTTCCCCTCACCCGTCCCCTAATCCTAACCCGTACGCTCACACTAAACCGCGCCCTCACACGTACGCTCCGCCTAAACCGTTGTCATACCCTCACCTGGACCCTAAACCGTCCCCGTCCCCTAACCCTAACCCTAGCCCGAACCCTAACCCTAACCCTTCCCCGAAGCCTTCCCCTCACCCGTCCCCTAATCCTAACCCGTACGCTCACACTAACCCGCGCCCTCACACGTACGCTCCCCATAAACCGTTGTCGTACCCTCCCCTGGACCCTAAACGGTCCCCGTCCCCTAACCCTAAACCTAGCCCGAACCCTAACCCTAACCCTTCCACGAAGCCTTCCCCTCACCAGTCCCCTAATCCTAACCCGTACGCTCACACTAACCCGCGCCCTCACACGTACGCTCCCCCTAAACCGTTGTCGTACCCTCACCTGGACCCTAAACGGTCCCCGTCCCCTAACCTTAACCCTAGCCCGAACCCTAACCCTAACCCTTCCCCGAAGCCTTCCCCTCACCCGTCCCCTAATCCTAAAACGTACGCTCACACTAACCCGCGCCCTCACACGTACGCTCCCCCTAAGCCGTTGTCGTACCCTCACCTGGACCCTAAACCGTCCCCGTCCCCTAACCCTAACCCTAGCCCGAACCCTAACCCTAACCCTTCCCCGAAGCCTTCCCCTCACCCGTCCCCTAATCCTAACCCGTACGCTCACACTAACCCGCGCCCTCACACGTACGCTCCCCCTAAACCGTTGTCGTACCCTCACCTGGACCCTAAACCGTCCCCGTCCCCTAACCCTAACCCTAGCCGGAAACCTAACCCTAACCCTTCCCCGAAGCCTTCCCCTCACCCGTCCCCTAATCCTAACCCGTACGCTCACACTAACCCGCGCCCTAACACGTACGCTCCCCCTAAACCGTTGTCGTACCCTCACCTGGATCCTAAACCGTCCCCGTCCCCTAACCCTAACCCTAGCCCGAACCCTAACCCTAACCCTTCCCCGAAGCCTTCCCCTCAACCGTCCCCTAATCCTAACCCGAACGCTCACACTAAACCGCGCCCTCACACGTACGCTCCGCCTAAACCGTTGTCGTACCCTCACCTGGACCCTAAACCGTCCCCGTCCCCTAACCCTAACCCTAGCCCGAACCCTAACCCTAACCCTTCCCCGAAGCCTTCCCCTCACCCGTCCCCTAATCCTAACCCGTACGCTCACACTAACCCGCGCCCTCACACGTACGCTCCCCCTAAACCGTTGTCGTACCCTCACCTGGACCCTAAACCGTCCCCGTCCCCTAACCCTAACCCTAGCCCGAACCCTAACCCTAACCCTTCCCCGAAGCCTTCCCCTCACCCGTCCCCTAATCCTAACCCGTACGCTCACACTAACCCGCGCCCTCACACGTACGCTTGGCCTAAACCGTTGTCGTACCCTCACCTGGACCCTAAACCGTCCCCGTCCCCTAACCCTAACCCTAGCCCGAACCCTAACACTAACCCTTCCCCGAAGCCTTCCCCTCACCCGTCCCCTAATCCTAACCCGTACGCTCAAACTAACCCACGCCCTCACAGGTACGCTCGCCCTAAACCATTGTCGTACCCTCACCTGGACCCTAAACCGTCCCCGTCCCCTAACCCTAACCGTAGCCCGAACCCTAACCCTAACCCTTCCCCGAAGCCTTCCCCTCACCCGTCCCCTAATCTAACCTGTACGCTCACACTAACCCGCGCCCTGACACGTACTCTCGCCCTAAACTGTTGTCGTACCCTCACCTGCACCCTAAACCGTCCCCGTCCCCTAACCCGAACCCTAGCCCGAACCCTAACCCTAACCCTTCCCCGAAGCCTTCCCCTCACCCGTCCCCTAATCCTAACCCGTACGCTCACACTAACCCGCGCCCTCACACGTACGCTCCCCATAAACCGTTGTCGTACCCTCACCTGGACACTAAACCGTCCCCTTCCACTAACCCTAACCCTAGCCCGAACCCTAACACTAACCCTTCCCCGAAGCCTTCCCCTCACCCGTCCCCTAATCCTAACCCGTACGCTCACACTAACCCGCACCCTCAAACGTACGCTCCCCCTAAACCGTTGTCGTACCCTCACCTGGACCCTAAACCGTCCCCATCCCCTAACCCTAACCCTAGCCCAAACCCTAACCGTAAAATTCCCCGAAGCCTTATACTCACCCGTCCCCTAATCCTAACCCGTACGCTCACACTAACCCGCGCCCTCACACGTACGCTCCCCCTAAACCGTTGTCGTACCCTCCCCTGGACCCTAAACCGTCCCCGTCCCCTAACCCTAACCCTAGCCCGAACCCTAACCCTAACCCTTCCCCGAAGCCTTCCCCTCACCCGTCCCCTAATCCTAACCCGTACGCTCACACTAACCCGCGCCCTCACACGTACGCTCCCCCTAAACCGTTGTCGTACCCTCACCTGGACCCTAAACCGTCCCCGTCCCCTAACCCTAACCCTAGCCCGAACCCTAACCCTAACCCTTCCCCGAAGCCTTCCCCTCACCCGTCCCCTAATCCTAACCCGTACGCTCACACTAACCCGCGCCCTGACACGTACGCTCCCCCTAAACCGTTGTCGTACCCTCACCTGGACCCTAAACCGTCCCCGTCCCCTAACCCGAACCCTAGCCCGAACCCTAACCCTAACCCTTCCCCGAAGCCTTCCCCTCACCCGTCCCCTAATCCTAACCCGTACGCTCACACTAACCCGCGCCCTGACACGTACGCTCCCCCTAAACCGTTGTCGTACCCTCACCTGGACCCTAAACCGTCCCCGTCCCCTAACCCTAACCCTAGCCCGAACCCTAACCCTAACCCTTCCCCGAAGCCTTCCCCTCACCCGTCCCCTAATCCTAACCCGTACGCTCACACTAACCCGCGCCCTCACACGTACGCTCCCCCTAAACCGTTGTCGTACCCTCACCTGGACCCTAAACCGTCCCCGTCCCCTAACCCTAACCCTAGCCAGAAGCCTAACCCTAACCCTTCCCCGAAGCCTTCCCCTCACCCGTCCCCTAATCCTAACCCGTACGCTCACACTAACCCGTGCCCTCAAACGTACGCTTGCCCTAAACCGTTGTCGAACCCTCACCTGGACCCTAAAGCGTCCCCATCCCCTAACCCTAACCCTAGCCCGAACCCTAACCCTAACCCTTCCCCGAAGCCTTCCCCTCACCCGTCCCCTAATCCTAACCCGTACGCTCAAACTAACCCACGCCCTCACAGGTACGCTCGCCCTAAAGCGTTGTCGTACCCTCACCTGGACCCTAAACCGTCCCCGTCCCCTAACCCTAACCCTAGCCCGAACCCTAACCCTAACCCTTCCCCGAAGCCTTCCCCTCACCCGTCCCCTAATCCTAACCCGTACGCTCACACTAACCCGCGCCCTGACACGTACTCTCGCCCTAATCTGTTGTCGTACTCTCACCTGCACCCTAAACCGTCCCCGTCCCCTAACCCGAACCCTAGCCCGAACCCTAACCCTAACCCTTCCCCGAAGCCTTCCCCTCACCCGTCCCCTAATCCTAACCCGTACGCTCACACTAACCCGCACCCTCAAACGTACGCTCCCCCTAAACCGTTGTCGTACCCTCACCTGGACCCTAAACCGTCCCCGTCCCCTAACCCTAACCCTAGCCCAAACCCTAACCGTAAAATTCCCCGAAGCCTTATACTCACCCGTCCCCTAATCCTAACCCGTACGCTCACACTAACCCGCGCCCTCACACGTATGCTCCCCCTAAACCGTTGTCGTACCCTCACCTGGACCCTAAACCGTCCCCGTCCCCTAACCCTAACCCTAGCCCGAAACCTAACCCTAACCCTTCCCCGAAGCCTTCCCCTCACCCGTCCCCTAATCCTAACCCGTACGCTCACACTAACCCGCACCCTCACACGTACGCTCCCCCTAAACCGTTGTCGTACCCTCACCTGGACCCTAAACCGTCCCCGTCCCCTAACCCTAACCCTAGCCCGAACCCTAACTCTAACCCTTCCCCGAAGCCTTCCCCTCACCCGTCCCCTAATCCTAACCTGAACGCTCACACTAAACCGCGCCCTCACACGTATGCTCCGCCTAAACCGTTGTCGTACCCTCACCTGGACCCTAAACCGTCCCCGTCCCCTAACCCTAACCCTAGCCCGAACCCTAACCCTAACCCTTCCCCGAAGACTTCCCCTCACCCGTCCCCTGATCCTAACCCGTACGCTCACACTAACCCGCGCCCTCACATGTACGCTCCCCCTAAACCGTTGTCGTACCCTCACCTGGACCCTAAACCGTCCCCGTCCCCTAACACTAACCCTAGCCCGAACCCTAACCCTAACCCTTCCCCGAAGCCTTCCCCTCACCCGTCCCCTAATCCTAACCCGTACGCTCACACTAACCCGCGCCCTCACACGTACGCTCCCCCTACACAGTTGTCGTACCCTCAACTGGACCCTAAACCGTCCCCGTCCCCTAACCCTAACCCTAGCCCGAAGCCTAACCCTAACCCTTCCCCGAAGCCATCCCCTCACCCGTCCCCTAATCCTAACCCGTACGGCCACAATAACCCGCGCCCTCACACGTACGCTCCCCCTAAACTGTTGTCGTACCCTCACCTGGACCCTAAACCGTCCCCGTCGCCTAACCCTAACCCTAGCCCGAACCCTAACCCTAACCCTTCCCCGAAGCCATCCCCTCACCCGTCCCCAATCCTAACCCGTACGCTCACACTAACCCGCGTCCTGACACGTACTCTCGCCCTAAACCGTTGTCGTACCCTCACCTGGACCCTAAACCGTCCCCGTCCCCTAACCCGAACCCTAGCCCGAACCCTAACAGTAACCCTTCCCCGAAGCCTTCCTCTCACCCGTACCCTAATCCTAACCCGTACGCTCACAATAACCCGCGCCCTCACACGTACGCTTGCCCTAAACCGTTGTCGTACCCTCACCTGGACCCTAAACCGTCCCCGTCCCCTAACGCTAACCCTAGCCCGAACCCTAATCCTAACACTTCCCCGAAGCCTTCCCCTGACCCGTCCCCTAATCCTAACCGGTACGCTCAAACTAAACAACGCCCTCACAGGTACGCTCGCCCTAAACCGTTGTCGTACCCTCACCTGGACCGTAAACCGTCCCCATCCCCTAACCCTATCCCGAGCCCGAACCCTAACCCTAACCCTTCCCCGAAGCCTTCCCCTCACCCGTCCCCTAATCCTAACCCGTACGCTCACACTAACCCGCGCCCTGACACGTACGCTCTCCCTAAACCGTTGTCGTACCCTCACCTGGACCCTAAACCGTCCCCATCCCCTAACCCGAACCCTAGCCCGAACCCTAACCCTAACCCTTCCCCGAAGCCTTCCCCTCACCCGTACCCTAATCCTAACCCATACGTTCACACTGACCCGCGCCCTCACACGTACGCTCCCCCTAAACCGTTGTCGTACCCTCACCTGGACCCTAAACCGTCCCCGTCGCCTAACCCTAACCCTAGCCCGAACCCTAACCCTAACACTTCCCCGAAGTCTTCCCCTCACCCGTCCCCTAATCCTAACCCGTACGCTCACACTAACCCGCGCCCTCACACGTACGCTCCCCCTAAACCGTTGTCGTACCCTCACCTGGACCCTAAACCGTCCCCGTCCCCTAACCCTAACCCTAGCCCGAACCCTAACCCTAACCCTTCCCCGAAGCCTTCCCCTCACCCGTCCCCTAATCCTAACCCGTACGCTCACACTAACCCGCGCCCTCACACGTACGCTCCCCCTAAACCGTTGTCGTACCCTCACCTGGACCCTAAACCGTCCCCGTCCCCTAACCCTAACCGTAGCCCGAACCCTAACCCTAACCCTTCCCCGAAGCCTTCCCCTCACCCGTCCCCTAATCCTAACCCGTACGCTCACACTAACCCGCGCCCTCACACATACACTCCCCCTAAACCGTTGTCGTACCCTCACCTGGACCCTAAACCGTCCCCGTCCCCTAACCCTAACCCTAGCCCGAACCCTAACCCTAATCCTTCCCCGAAGCCTTCCCCTCACCCGTCCCCTAATCCTAACCCGTACGCCCACACTACCCCGCGCCCTCACAAGTACGCTCCCCCTAAACCGTTGTCGTACCCTCCCCTGGACCCTAAACGGTCCCCGTCCCCTAACCCTAACCCTAGCCCGAACCCTAACCCTAACCCTTCCCCGAAGCCATCCCCTCACCCGTCCCCTAATCCTAACCCGTACGCTCACACTAACCCGCGCCCTCACACCTACGCTCCCCCTAAACCGTTGTCGTACCCTCACCTGGACCCTAAACCGTCCCCGTCCCCTAACCCTAACCCTAGCCCGAACCCTAACCCTAACTCTTCCCCGAAGCCTTCCCCTCACCCGTCCCCTAATCCTAACCCGTACGCTCACACTAACCCGCGCCCTCACACGTACGCTCCCCCTAAACCGCAGTCATACCCTCACCTGGACCCTAAACCGTCCCCGTCCCCTAACCCTAGCCCGAACCCTAACCCTAACCCTTCCCCGAAGCCTTCCTCTCACCCGTACCCTAATCCTAACCCGTACGTTCACACTGACCCGCGCCCTCACACGTACGCTCCCCCTAAACCGTTGTCGTACCCTCACCTGGACCCTAAACCGTCCCCGTCCCCTAACCCTAACCCTAGCCTGAACCCTAACCCTAACCCTTCCCCGAAGCCTTCCCCTCACCCGTCCCGTAAACCTAACCCGTACGCTCACACTAACCCGCGCCCTCACACGTACGCTCGCGCTAAACCGTTGTCGTACCCTCACCTGGACCCTAAACCGTCCCCGTCCCCTAACCCTAACCCTAGCCCGAACCCTAACCCTAACCCTTCCCCGAAGCCTTCCCCTCACCCGTCCCCTAATCCTAACCCGTACGCTCACACTAACCCGCGCCCTGACACGTACTCTCGCCCTAAACCGTTGTCGTACCCTCACCTGGACCCTAAACCGTCCCCGTCCCCTAAACCTAACCCTAGCCCGAACCCTAACCCTAACCCTTCCCCGAAGCCTTCCTCTCACCCGTACCCTAATCCTAACCCGTACGTTCACACTGACCCGCGCCTTCACACGTACGCTCCCCCTAAACCGTTGGCGTACCCTCACCTGGACCCTAAACCGTCCCCGTCCCATAACCCTAACCCTAGCCTGAACCCTAACCCTAACCCTTCCCCGAAGCCTTCCCCTCACCCGTCCCCTAATCCTAACCCGTACGTTCACACTAACCCGCGCCCTCACACGTACGTTCCCCCTAAACCGTTGTCGTACCCTCACCTGGACCCTAAACCGTCCCCGTCCCCTAACCCTAACCCTAGCCAGAACCCTAAACCTAACCCTTCCCCGAAGCCTTCCCCTCACCCGTCCCCTAATCCTAACCCGTACGCTCACACTAAGCCGGGCCCTCACACGTACGCTCCCCCTAAACCGTTGTCGTACCCTCACCTGGACCCTAAACCGTCCCCGTCCCCTAACCCTAACCCTAGCCCGAGCCCTAACCCTAACCCTTCCCCGAAGCCTTCCCCTCACCCGTCCCCTAATCCTAACCCGTACGCTCACACTAACCCGCGCCCTCACACGTACGCTCCCCCTAAACCGTTGTCGTACCCTCACCTGGACCCTAAACCGTCCCCGTCCCCTAACCCAATCCCTAGCCAGAACCCTAACCTTAACCTTCCCCGAAGCCTTCCCCTCACCCGTCCCCTAATCCTAACCCGGACGCTCACACTAACCCGCGCCCTCACACGTACGCTCGCCCTAAACCGTTGTCGTACCCTCACCTGGACCCTAAACCGTCCCCGTCCCCTAACCCTAACCCTAGCCCGAACCCTAACCCTAACCCTTCCCCGAAGCCTTCCCCTCACCCGTCCCCTAATCCTAACCCGTACGCTCACACTAACCCGCGGCCTCAAACGTACTCTCGACCTAAACCGTTGTCGTACCCTCACCTGGACACTAAACCGTCCCCGTCCCCTAACCCGAACCCTAGCCCGAACCCTAACCCTAACTCTTCCCCGAAGCCTTCCCCTCACCCGTCCCCTAATCCTAACCCGTACGCTCACACTAACCCGCGCCCTCACACGTACGCTCCCCCTAAACCGTTGTCGTACCCTCACCTCGACACTAAACCGTCCCCGTCCCCTAACACTAACCCTAGCCCGAACCCTAACACTAACCCTTCCCCGAAGCCTTCCCCTCACCCGTCCCCTAATCCTAACCCGTACGCTCACACTAACCCGCATCCTCACACGTACGCTCCCCCTAAACCGTTGTCGTACCCTCACATGGACCCTAAACCGTCCCCGTCCCCTAACCCTAACCCTAGCCCAAACCCTAACCGTAAAATTCCCCGAAGCCGTATACTCACCCGTCCCCTAATCCTAACCCGTACGCTCACACTAACCCGCGCCCTCACACGTACGCTCCCCCTAAACAGTTGTCGTACCCTCACCTGGACCCTAAACCGTCCCCGTCCCCTAACCTTAACCCTAGGCCGAACCCTAACGCTAACCCTTCCCCGAAGCCTTCCCCTCACCCGTCCCCTAATCCTAACCCGTACGCTCACACTAAACCTCGCCCTCACACGTACGCTCCCCCTAAGCCATTGTCGTACCCTCACCTGGACCCTAAACCGTCCCCGTCCCCTAACCCTAACCCTAGCCCGAACCCTAACCCTAACCCTTCCCCGAAGCCTTCCCCTCACCCGTCCCCTAATCCTAACCCGTACGCTCACACTAACCCGCGCCCTTCCACGTACACTCCAACTAAACCGTTGTCGTACCCTCATCTGGACCCTAAACCGTCCCCGTCCCCTAACCCTAACCCTAGCCCGAACCCTAACCCTAACCCTTTCCCGAAGCCTTCCCCTCACCCGTCCCCTAATCCTAACCCGTACGCTCACACTAACCCGCGCCCTCACACGTACGCTCCCCCTAAACCGTTGTCATACCCTCACCTGGACCCTAAACCGTCCCCGTCCCCTAACCTTAACCCTAGGCCGAACCCTAACCCTAACCCTTCCCCGAAGCCTTCCCCTCACCCGTCCCCTAATCCTAACCCGTACGCTCACACTAAACCTCGCCCTCACACGTACGCTCCCCCTAAGCCATTGTCGTACCCTCACCTGGACCCTAAACCGTCCCCGTCCCCTAACCCTAACCCTAGCCCGAACCCTAACCCTAACCCTTCCCCGAAGCCTTCCCCTCACCCGTCCCCTAATTCTAACCCGTACGCTCACACTAACCCGCGCCCTTCCACGTACACTCCAACTAAACCGTTGTCGTACCCTCATCTGGACCCTAAACCGTCCCCGTCCCCTAACCCTAACCCTAGCCCGAACCCTAACCCTAACCCTTTCCCGAAGCCTTCCCCTCACCCGTCCCCTAATCCTAACCCGTACGCTCACACTAACCCGCGCCCTCACACGTACGCTCCCCCTAAACCGTTGTCGTACCCTCACCTGGACCCTAAACCGTCCCCGTCCCCTAACCCTAACCCTAGCCCGAACCCTAACCCTAACCCTTCCCCGAAGCCTTCCCCTCACCCGTCCCCTAATCCTAACCCGTACGCCCACACTAACCCGCGCCCTCACACGTACGCTCCCCCTAAACCGTTGTCGTACCCTCACCTGGACCCTAAACCGTCCCCGTCCCCTAACCTTAACCCTAGCCCGAATCCTAACCCTAACACTTCCCTGAAGCCTTCCCCTCACCCGTCCCCTAATCCTAACCCGTACGCTCACACTATACCGCTCCCTCACACGTACGCTCCCCCTAAGCCGTTGTCGTACCCTCACCTGGACCCTAAACCGTCCCCGACCCCTAACCCTAACCCTAGCCCGAACCCTAACCCTAACCCTTCCCCGAAGACTTCCCCTCACCCGTCCCCTAATCCTAACCCGTACGCTCACACTAACCCGCGCCCTTCCACGTACGCTCCCCCTAAACCATTGTCGTACCCTCACCTGGACCCTAAACCGTCCCCGTCCCCTAACCCTAACCCTAGCCCGAACCCTAACCCTAACCCTTCCCCGAAGCCTTCCCCTCACCCGTCCCCTAATCCTAACCCGTCCGCTCACACTAACCCGCGCCCTCACACGTACGCTCCCCCTAAACCGTTGTCGTACCCTCACCTGGACCCTAAACCGTCCCCGTCCCCTAACCCTAACCCTAGCCCGAACCCTAACCCTAACCCTTCCCCGAAGCCTTCCCCTCACCCGTCCCCTAATCCTAACCCGTACGCTCACACTAACCCGCGCCCTCACACGTACGCTCCACCTAAACCACTGTCATACCCTCACCTGGACCCTAAACCGTCCCCGTCCCCTAACCCTAGCCCGAACCCTAACCCTAACCCTTCCCCGAAGCCTTCCCCTCACCCGTCCCCTAATCCTAACCCATACGCTCACACTAACCCGCGCCCTCACACGTACGCTCCCCCTAAACCATTGTCGTACCCTCACCTGGACCCTAAACCGTCCCCATCCCCTAACCCTAACCCTAGCCAGAACCCTAACCCTAACCCTTCCCCGAAGCCTTCCCCTCACCTGTCCCCTAATCCTAACCCGTACGTTCACACTAACCCGCGCCCTCACACGTACGCTCCCCCTAAACCGTTGTCGTACCCTCACCTGGACCCTAAACCGTCCCCGTCCCCTAAACCAACCCTAGCCCGAACCCTAACCCTAACCCTTCCCCGAAGCCTTCCCCTCACCCGTCCCCTAATCCTAACCCGTACGTTCACACTGACCCGCGCCCTCACACGTACGCTCCCCCTAAACCGTTGTCATACCCTCACCTGGACCCTAAACCGTCCCCGTCCCCTAACCCTAACCCTAGCCCGAACCCTAACCCTAAGCCTTCCCCGAAGCCTTCCCCTAACCCGTCCCCTAATCCTAACCCGTACGCTCACACTAACCCGCACCCTCACACGTACGCTCCCCCTAAACCGTTGTCGTACCCTCACCTGGACCCTAAACCGTCCCCGTCCCCTAACCCTAACCCTAGCCAGAACCCTAACCCTAACCCTTCCCCGAAGCCTTCCCCTCACCCATCCCCTAATCCTAACCCGTACGCTCACACTAACCCGCGTCCTCACACGTACGCTCCCCCTAAACCGTTGTCGTACCCTCACCTGGACCCTAAACCGTCCCCGTCACCTAACCCTAACCCTAGCCCGAACCCTAACCCTAACCCTTCCACGAAGCCTTCCCCTCACCCGTCCCCTAAGACTAACCCATACGCTCACACTAACCCGCGCCCTCACACGTACGCTCCCCCTAAACCGTTGTCGTACCCTCACCTGGACCCTAAACCGTCCCCGTCCCCTAACCCTAACCCTAGCCCGAACCCTAACCCTAACCCTTCCCCGAAGCCTTCCCCTCACCCGTCCCCTAATCCTAACCCGTACGCTCACACTAACCCGCCCCCTCACACGTACGCTCGCCCTAAACCGTTGTCGTACCCTCACCTGGACCCTAAACCGTCCCCGTCCCCTAACCCTAACCCTATCCCGAACCCTAACCCTAACCCTTACCCGAAGCCTTCCCCTCACCCGTCACCTAATCCTAACCCGTACGCTCACACTAACCCGCGGCCTCAAACGTACTCTCTCCCTAAACCGTTGTCGTACCCTCACCTGGACCCTAAACCGTCCCCATCCCCTAACCCGAACCGTAGCCCGAACCCTAACCCTAACCCTTCCCCGAAGCCTTCCCCTCACCCGTCCCCTAATCCTAACCCGTACACTCACACTAACCCGCGCCCTCACACGTACGCTCCCTCTAAACCGTTGTCGTACCCTCACCTGGACCCTAAACCGTCCCCGTCCCCTAACCCTAACCCTAGCCCGAACCCTAACCCTAACACTTCCCCGAAGCCTTCCCCTCACCCGTCCCCTAATCCTAACCCGTACGCTCACACTAACCCGCGCCCTCACACGTACGCTCCCCCTAAACCGTTGTCGTACCCTCACCTGGACCCTAAACCGTCCCCGTCCCCTAACCCTAACCCTAGCCCGAACCCTAACCCTAACCCTTCCCCGAAGCCTTCCCCTCACCCGTCCCCTAATCCTAACCCGTACCCTCACACTAACCCGCGCCCTCACACGTACGCTCCCACTAAACCGTTGTCGTACCCTCACCTGGACACTAAACCGTCCCCGTCCCCTAACCCTAACCCTAGCCGGAACCCTAACACTAACCCATCCCCGAAGCCTTCCCCTCACCCGTCCCCTAATCCTAACCCGTACGCTCACACTAACCCACGCCCTCACACGTACGCTCCCCCTATACCGTTGTCGTACCCTCACCTGGACCCTAAACCGTCCCCGTCCCCTAACCCTAATCCTAGCCCAAACCCTAATCGTAAAATTCCCCGAAGCCGTATACTCACCCGTCCCCTAATCCTAACCCGTACGCTCACACTAACCCGCGCCCTCACACGTACGCTCCCCCTAAACCGTTGTCGTACCCTCACCTGGACCCTAAACCGTCCCCGTCCCCTAACCTTAACCCTAGCCCGAACCCTAACCCTAACCCTTTCCCGAAGCCTTCCCCTCACCCGTCCCCTAATCCTAACCCGTACTCACACTAATCCGCGCCCTCACACGAACGCTCCCCCTAAGCCGTTGTCGTACCCTCACCTGGACCCTAAACCGTCCCCGTCCCCTAACCCTAACCCTAGCCCGAACCCTAACCCTAACCCTTCCCCGAAGCCTTCCTCTCACCCGTCCCCTAATCCTAACGGGTACGCTCACACTAACCCGCGCCCTTCCACGTACGCTCCCCCTAAACCGTTGTCGTACCCTCACCTGGACCCTAAACCGTCCCCGTCCCCTAACCCTAACCCTAGCCCGAACCCTAACCCTAACCCTTCCCCGAAGCCTTCCCCTCACCCGTCCACTAATCCTAAACCGTACGCTCACACTAACCCGCGCCCTCACACGTACGCTCCCCCTAAACCGTTGTCGTACCCTCACCTGGACCCTAAACCGTCCCCGTCCCCTAACCCTAACCCTAGCCCGAAACCTAACCCTAACCCTTCCCCGAAGCCTTCCCCTCACCCGTCCCCTAATCCTAACCTGTACGCTCACACTAACCCGCGCCTTCACACGTACGCTCCCCCTAAACCGTTGTCGTACCCTCACCTGGACCCTAAACCGTCCCCGTCCCCTAACCCTAACCCTAGCCCGAACCCTAACCCTAACCCTTCCCCGAAGCCTTCCCCTCACCCGTCCCCTAATCCTAACACGTACGCTCACACTAAAACGCGCCCTCACACGTACGCTCCGCCTAAACCGTTGTCGTACCCTCACCTGGACCCTAAACCGTCCCCGTCCCCTAACCCTAACCCTAGCCTGAACCCTAACCCTAACCCTTCCCCGAAGCCTTCCCCTCACTCGTCCCCTAATCCTAACCCATACGCTCACACTAACCCACGCCCTCACACGTACGCTCCCCCTAATCCATTGTCGTACCCTCACCTGGACCCTAAACCGTCCCCGTCCCCTAACACTAACCCTAGCCCGAACCCTAACCCTAACCCTTCCCCGAAGCCTTCCCCTCACCCGTCCCCTAAGCCTAACCCGTACGTTCACACTGACCCGCGCCCTCACACGTACGCTCCCCCTAAACCGTTGTCGTACCCTCACCTGGACCCTAAACCGTCCCCGTGCCCTAACCCTAACCCTAGCCCGAACCCTAACCCTAACCCTTCCCCGAAGCCTTCCCCTCACCCGTCCCCTAATCCTAACCCGTACGCCCACACTAACCCGCGCCCTCACACTTACGCTCCCCCTAAACAGTTATCGTACCCTCACCTGGACCCTAAACCGTCCCCATCCCCTAACCCTAACCCTAGCCCGAACCCTAACCCTAACCCTTCCCCGAAGCCTTCCCCTCACCCGTCCCCTAATCCTAACCCGTACGCTCACACTAACCCGCGCCCTCACACCTACGCTCCCCCTAAACCGTTGTCGTACCCTCACCTGGACCCTAAACCGTCCCCGTCCCCTAACCCTAACCCTAGCCCGAACCCTATCCCTAAACCTTCCCCGAAGCCTTCCCCTCACCCGTCCCCTAATCCTAACCCGTACGCTCACACTAACCCGCGCCCTCACACGTACGCTCCCCCTAAACCGCTGTCATACCCTCACCTGGACCCTAAACCGTCCCCGTCCCCTAACCCTAACCCTAGCCCAAACCCTAACCGTAAATTTCCCCGAAGCCTTCCCCTCACCCGTCCCCTAATCCTAACACGTACGCTCACACTAAACCGCGCCCTCACACGTACGCTCCCCCTAAGCCGTTGTCGTACCCTCACCTGGACCCTAAACCGTCCCCATCCCCTAACCCTAACCCTAGCCCGAACCCTAAACCTAACCCTTCCCCGAAGCCTTCCCCTCACCCGTCCCCTAATCCTAACCCGTACGCTCACACTAACCCACGCCCTTCCACGTACGCTCCCCCTAAACCGTTGTCGTACCCTCACCTGGACCCTAAACCGTCCCCGTCCCCTAACCCTAACCCTAGCCCAAACCCTAACCCTAACCCTTCCCCAAAGCCTTCCCCTCACCCGTCCCCTAATCCTAACCCGTACGCTCACACTAACCCGCGCCCTCACACATACACTCCCCCTAAACCGTTGTCGTACCCTCACCTGGACCCTAAACCGTCCCCGTCCCCTAACCCTAACCCTAGCCCGAACCCTAACCCTAATCCTTCCCCGAAGCCTTCCCCTCACCCGTCCCCTAATCCTAACCCGTACGCCCACACTACCCCGCGCCCTCACACGTACGCTCCCCCTAAACCGTTGTCGTACCCTCACCTGGACCCTAAACCGTCCCCGTCCCCTAACCCTAACCCTAGCCCGAACCCTAACCCTAACACCTCCCCGAAGCCATCCCCTCACCCGTCCCCTAATCCTAACCCGTACGCTCACACTAACCCGCGCCCTCACACCTACGCTCCCCCTAAACCGTTGTCGTACCCTCACCTGGACCCTAAACCGTCCCCGTCCCCTAAACCTAACCCTAGCCCGAACCCTAACCCTAACCCTTCCCCGAAGCCTTCCCCTCACCCGTCCCCTAATCCTAACCCGTACGCTCACACTAACCCGCGCCCTCACACGTACGCTCCCCCTAAACCGCAGTCATACCCTCACCTGGACCCTAAACCGTCCCCGTCCCCTAACCCTAGCCCGAACCCTAACCCTAACCCTTCCCCGAAGCCTTCCTCTCACCCGTACCCTAATCCTAACCCGTACGTTCACACTGACACGCGCCCTCACACGTACGCTCCCCCTAAACCGTTGTCGTACCCTCACCTGGACCCTAAACCGTCCCCGTCCCCTAACCCTAACCCTAGCCTGAACCCTAACCCTAACCCTTCCCCGAAGCCTTCCCCTCACCCGTCCCGTAAACCTAACCCCTACGCTCACACTAACCCGCGCCCTCACACGTACGCTCGCGCTAAACCGTTGTCGTACCCTCACCTGGACCCTAAACCGTCCCCGTCCCCTAACCCTAACCCTAGCCCGAACCCTAACCCTAACCCTTCCCCGAAGCCTTCCCCTCACCCGTACCCTAATCCTAACCCGTACGCTCACACTAACCCGCGCCCTGACACGTACTCTCGCCCTAAACCGTTGTCGTACCCTCACCTGGACCCTAAACCGTCCCCGTCCCCTAACCCTAACCCTAGCCCGAACCCTAACCCTAACCCTTCCCCGAAGCCTTCCTCTCACCCGTACCCTAATCCTAACCCGTACGTTCACACTGACCCGCGCCCTCACACGTACGCTCCCCCTAAACCGTTGGCGTACCCTCACCTGGACCCTAAACCGTCCCCGTCCCATAACCCTAACCCTAGCCTGAACCCTAACCCTAACCCTTCCCCGAAGCCTTCCCCTCACCCGTCCCCTAATCCTAACCCGTACGTTCACACTAACCCGCGCGCTCACACGTACGTTCCCCCTAAACCGTTGTCATACCCTCACCTGGACCCTAAACCGTCCCCGTCCCCTAACCCTAACCCTAGCCAGAACCCTAAACCTAACCCTTCCCCGAAGCCTTCCCCTCACCCGTCCCCTAATCCTAACCCGTACGCTCACACTAAGCCGGGCCCTCACACGTACGCTCCCCCTAAACCGTTGTCGTACCCTCACCTGGACCCTAAACCGTCCCCGTCCCCTAACCCTAACCCTAGCCCGAGCCCTAACCCTAACCCTTCCCCGAAGCCTTCCCCTCACCCGTCCCCTAATCCTAACCCGTATGCTCACACTAACCCGCGCCCTCACACGTACGCTCCCCCTAAACCGTTGTCGTACCCTCACCTGGACCCTAAACCGTCCCCGTCCCCTAACCCAAACCCTAGCCAGAACCCTAACCCTAAATCTTCCCCGAAGCCTTCCCCTCACCCGTCCCCTAATCCTAACCCGGACGCTCACACTAACCCGCGCCCTCACACGTACGCTCGCCCTAAACCGTTGTCATACCCTCACCTGGACCCTAAACCGTCCCCGTCCCCTAACCCTAACCCTATCCCGAACCCTAACCCTAACCCTTCCCCGAAGCCTTCCCCTCACCCGTCCCCTAATCCTAACCCGTACGCTCACACTAACCCGCGGCCTCAAACGTACTCTCGACCTAAACCGTTGTCGTACCCTCACCTGGACACTAAACCGTCCCCGTCCCCTAACCCGAACCCTAGCCCGAACCCTAACCCTAACTCTTCCCCGAAGCCTTCCCCTCACCCGTCCCCTAATCCTAACCCGTACGCTCACACTAACCCGCGCCCTCACACGTACGCTCCCCCTAAACCGTTGTCGTACCCTCACCTCGACACTAAACCGTCCCCGTCCCCTAAGACTAACCCTAGCCCGAACCCTAACACTAACCCTTCCCCGAAGCCTTCCCCTCACCCGTCCCCTAATCCTAACCCGTACGCTCACACTAACCCGCACCCTCACACGTACGCTCCCCCTAAACCGTTGTCGTACCCTCACATGGACCCTAAACCGTCCCCGTCCCCTAACCCTAGCCCTAGCCCAAACCCTAACCGTAAAATTCCCCGAAGCCGTATACTCACCCGTCCCCTAATCCTAACCCGTACGCTCACACTAACGCGCGCCCTCACACGTACGCTCCCCCTAAACAGTTGTCGTACCCTCACCTGGACCCTAAACCGTCCCCGTCCCCTAACCTTAACCCTAGCCCGAACTCTAACCCTAACCCTTCCCCGAAGCCTTCCCCTCACCCGTGCCCTAATCCTAACTCGTACGCTCACACTAAACCGCGCCCTCACATGTACGCTCCCCCTAAGCCGTTGTCGTACCCTCACCTGGACCCTAAACCGTCCCCGTCCCCTAACCCTAACTCTAGCCCGAACCCTAACCCTAACCCTTCCCCGAAGCCTTCCCCTCACCCGTCCCCTAATCCTAACCCGTACGCTCACACTAACCCGCGCCCTGACACGTACACTCGCCCTAAACCGTTGTCGTACCCTCACCTGGACCCTAAACCGTCCGCATCCCCTAACCCGAACCCTAGCCCGAACCCTAACCCTAACCCTTCCCCGAAGCCTTCCCCTCACCCGTCCCCTAATCCTAACCCGTACGCTCACACTAACCCGCGCCCTCACACGTACGCTCCCCCTAAACCGTTGTCGTACACTCACCTGGACCCTAAACCGTCCCCGTCCCCTAACCCTAACCCTAGCCCGAACCCTAACCCTAACCCTTCCCCGAAGCCTTCCCCTCACCCGTCCCCTAATCGTAACCCGTACGCTCACACTGACCCGCGCCCTCACACGTACGCTCCCCCTAAACCGTTGTCATACCCTCACCTGGACCCTAAACCGTCCCCGTCCCCTAACCTTAACCCTAGGCCGAACCCTAACCCTAACCCTTCCCCGAAGCCTTCCCCTCACCCGTCCCCTAATCCTAACCCGTACGCTCACACTAAACCGCGCCCTCACACGTACGCTCCCCCTAAGCCATTGTCGTACCCTCACCTGGACCCTAAACCGTCCCCGTCCCCTAACCCTAACCCTAGCCCGAACCCTAACCCTAACCCTTCCCCGAAGCCTTCCCCTCACCCGTCCCCTAATCCTAACCCGTACGCTCACACTAACCCGCGCCCTCACACGTACGCTCCCCCTAAACCGTTGTCGTACCCTCACCTGGACCCTAAACCGTCCCCGTCCCCTAACCTTAACCCTAGCCCGAATCCTAACCCTAACACTTCCCTGAAGCCTTCCCCTCACCCGTCCCCTAATCCTAACCCGTACGCTCACACTATACCGCGCCCTCACACGTACGCTCCCCCTAAGCCGTTGTCGTACCCTCACCTGGACCCTAAACCATCCCCGACCCCTAACCCTAACCCTAGCCCGAACCCTAACCCTAACCCTTCCCCGAAGACTTCCCCTCACCCGTCCCCTAATCCTAACCCGTACGCTCACACTAACCCGCGCCCTTCCACGTACGCTCCCCCTAAACCATTGTCGTACCCTCACCTGGACCCTAAACCGTCCCCGTCCCCTAACCCTAACCCTAGCCCGAACCCTAACCCTAACCCTTCCCCGAAGCCTTCCCCTCACCCGTCCCCTAATCCTAACCCGTCCGCTCACACTAACCCGCGCCCTCACACGTACGCTCCCCCTAAACCGTTGTCGTACCCTCACCTGGACCCTAAACCGTCCCCGTCCCCTAACCCTAACCCTAGCCCGAACCCTAACCCTAACCCTTCCCCGAAGCCTTCCCCTCACCCGTCCCCTAATCCTAACCCGTACGTTCACACTAACCCGCGCCCTCACACGTACGCTCCCCCTAAACCGTTGTCATACCCTCACCTGGACCCTAAACCGTCCCCGTCCCCTAACCCTAACCCTAGCCCGAACCCTAACCCTAACCCTTCCCCGAAGCCTTCCCCTAACCCGTCCCCTAATCCTAACCCGTACGCTCACACTAACCCGCACCCTCACACGTACGCTCCCCCTAAACCGTTGTCGTACCCTCACCTGGACCCTAAACCGTCCCCGTCCCCTAACCCTAACCCTAGCCAGAACCCTAACCCTAACCCTTCCCCGAAGCCTTCCCCTCACCCATCCCCTAATCCTAACCCGTACGCTCACACTAACCCGCGTCCTCACACGTACGCTCCCCCTAAACCGTTGTCGTACCCTCACCTGGACCCTAAACCGTCCCCGTCACCTAACCCTAACCCTAGCCCGAACCCTAACCCTAACCCTTCCACGAAGCCTTCCCCTCACCCGTCCCCTAAGACTAACCCATACGCTCACACTAACCCGCGCCCTCACACGTACGCTCCCCCTAAACCGTTGTCGTACCCTCACCTGGACCCTAAACCGTCCCCGTCCCCTAACCCTAACCCTAGCCCGAACCCTAACCCTAACCCTTCCCCGAAGCCTTCCCCTCACCCGTCCCCTAATCCTAACCCGTACGCTCACACTAACCCGCGCCCTCACACGTACGCTCGCCCTAAACCGTTGTCGTACCCTCACCTGGACCCTAAACCGTCCCCGTCCCCTAACCCTAACCCTATCCCGAACCCTAACCCTAACCCTTACCCGAAGCCTTCCCCTCACCCGTCCCCTAATCCTAACCCGTACGCTCACACTAACCCGCGGCCTCAAACGTACTCTCTCCCTAAACCGTTGTCGTACCCTCACCTGGACCCTAAACCGTCCCCATCCCCTAACCCGAACCGTAGCCCGAACCCTAACCCTAACACTTCCCCGAAGCCTTCCCCTCACCCGTCCCCTAATCCTAACCCGTACGCTCACACTAACCCGCGCCCTCACACGTACGCTCCCCCTAAACCGTTGTCGTACCCTCACCTGGACCCTAAACCGTCCCCGTCCCCTAACCCTAACCCTAGCCCGAACCCTAACCCTAACCCTTCCCCGAAGCCTTCCACTCACCCGTCCCCTAATCCTAACCCGTACCCTCACACTAACCCGCGCCCTCACACGTACGCTCCCACTAAACCGTTGTCGTACCCTCACCTGGACACTAAACCGTCCCCGTCCCCTAACCCTAACCCTAGCCGGAACCCTAACACTAACCCATCCCCGAAGCCTTCCCCTCACCCGTCCCCTAATCCTAACCCGTACGCTCACACTAACCCTCACCCTCACACGTACGCTCCCCCTAAACCGTTGTCGTACCCTCACCTGGACCCTAAACCGTCCCCGTCCCCTAACCCTAATCCTAGCCCAAACCCTAACCGTAAAATTCCCCGAAGCCGTATACTCACCCGTCCCCTAATCCTAACACGTACACTCACACTAACCCGCGCCCTCACACGTACGCTCCCCCTAAACCGTTGTCGTACCCTCACCTGGACCCTAAACCGTCCCCGTCCCCTAACCTTAACCCTAGCCCGAACCCTAACCCTAACCCTTTCCCGAAGCCTTCCCCTCACCCGTCCCCTAATCCTAACCCGTACGCTCACACTAATCCGCGCCCTCACACGAACGCTCCCCCTAAGCCGTTGTCGTACCCTCACCTGGACCCTAAACCGTCCCCGTCCCCTAACCCTAACCCTAGCCCGAACCCTAACCCTAACCCTTCCCCGAAGCCTTCCCCTCACCCGTCCCCTAAGCCTAACCCGTACGTTCACACTGACCCGCGCCCTCACACGTACGCTCCCCCTAAACCGTTGTCGTACCCTCACCTGGACCCTAAACCGTCCCCGTGCCCTAACCCTAACCCTAGCCCGAACCCTAACCCTAACCCTTCCCCGAAGCCTTCCCCTCACCCGTCCCCTAATCCTAACCCGTACGCTCACACTAACCCGCGCCCTCACACGTACGCTCCCCCTAAACCGTTGTCGTACCCTCACCTGGACCCTAAACCGTCCCCGTCCCCTAACCTTAACCCTAGCCCGAACCCTAACCCTAACGCTTCCCCGAAGCCTTCCCCTCACCCGTCCCCTAATCCTAACCCGTACGCTCACACTAAACCGCGCCCTCACACGTACGCTCCCCCTAAGCCGTTGTCGTACCCTCACCTGGACCCTAAACCGTCCCCGTCCCCTAACCCTAACCCTAGCCTGAACCCTAACCCTAACCCTTCCCCGAAGCCTTCCTCTCACCCGTCCCCTAATCCTAACCCATACGCTCACACTAAACCGCGCCCTTCCACGTACGCTCCCCCTAAACCGTTGTCGTACCCTCACCTGGACCCTAAACCGTCCCCGTCCCCTAACCCTAACCCTAGCACGAACCCTAACCCTAACCCTTCCCCGAAACCTTCCCCTCACCCGTCCACTAATCCTAACCCGTACGCTCACACTAAACCGCGCCCTCACACGTACGCTCCGCCTAAACCGTTGTCGTACCCTCACCTGGACCCTAAACGGTCCCCGTCCCCTAACCTTAACCCTAGCCCGAACCCTAACCCTAACCCTTCCCCGAAGCCTTCCCCTCACCCGTCCCCTAATCCTAACCCGTACGCTCACTCTAACCCACGCCCTCACACGTACGCTCCCCCTAATCCATTGTCGTACCCTCACCTGGACCCTAAACCGTCCCCGTCCCCTAACCCTAACCCTAGCCCGAACCCTAACCCTAACCCTTCCCCGAAGCCTTCCCCTCACCCGTCCCCTAATCCTAACCCGTACGCTCACACTAACCCGCGCCCTCACACGTACGCTCCCCCTAAACCGTTGTCGTACCCTCACCTGGACCCTAAACCGTCCCCGTCCCCTAACCCGAACCCTAGCCCTAACCCTAACCCTAACCCTTCCCCGAAGCCTTCCCCTCACCCGTCCCCTAATCCTAAACCGTACGCTCACACTAACCCGCGCCCTCACACGTACGCTCCCCCTAAACCGTTGTCGTACCCTCACCTGGACCCTAAACCGTCCCCGTCCCCTAACCTTAACCCTAGCCCGAACCCTAACCCTAACGCTTCCCCGAAGCCTTCCCCTCACCCGTCCCCTAATCCTAACCCGTACGCTCACACTAAACCGCGCCCTCACACGTACGCTCCCCCTAAGCCGTTGTCGTACCCTCACCTGGACCCTAAACCGTCCCCGTCCCCTAACCCTAACCCTAGCCTGAACCCTAACCCTAACCCTTCCCCGAAGCCTTCCTCTCACCCGTCCCCTAATCCTAACCCATACGCTCACACTAAACCGCGCCCTTCCACGTACGCTCCCCCTAAACCGTTGTCGTACCCTCACCTGGACCCTAAACCGTCCCCGTCCCCTAACCCTAACCCTAGCACGAACCCTAATCCTAACCCTTCCCCGAAACCTTCCCCTCACCCGTCCACTAATCCTAACCCGTACGCTCACACTAACCCGCGCCCTCACACGTACGCTCCCCCTAAACCGTTGTCGTACCCTCACCTGGACCCTAAACCGTCCCCGTCCCCTAACCCTAACCCTAGCCCGAACCCTAACCCTAACCCTTCCCCGAAGCCTTCCCCTCACCCGTCCCCTAATCCTAACCCGTACGCTCACACTAAACCGCGCCCTCACACGTACGCTCCGCCTAAACCGTTGTCGTACCCTCACCTGGACCCTAAACCGTCCCCGTCCCCTAACCCTAACCCTAGCCCGAACCCTAACCCTAACCCTTCCCCGAAGCCTTCCCCTCACCCGTCCCCTAATCCTAACCCGTACGCTCACTCTAACCCACGCCCTCACACGTACGCTCCCCCTAATCCATTGTCGTACCCTCACCTGGACCCTAAACCGTCCCCGTCCCCTAACCCTAACCCTAGCCCGAACCCTAACCCTAAACCTTCCCCGAAGCCTTCCCCTCACCCGTCCCCTAATCCTAACCCGTACGCTCACACTAACCCGCGCCCTCACACGTACGCTCCCCCTAAACCGTTGTCGTACCCTAACCTGGACCCTAAACCGTCCCCGTCCCCTAACCCGAACCCTAGCCCTAACCCTAACCCTAACCCTTCCCCGAAGCCTTCCCCTCACCCGTCCCCTAATCCTAAACCGTACGCTCACACTAACCCGCGCCCTCACACGTACGCTCGCCCTAAACCGTTGTCGTACCCTCACCTGGACCCTAAACCGTCCCCGTCCCCTAACCCTAACCCTAGCCCGAACCCTAACCCTAACACTTCCCCGAAGACTTCCCCTCACCCGTCCCCTAATCCTAACCCGTACGCTCACACTAACCCGCGCCCTCACACGTACTCTCGCCCTAAACCGTTGTCGTACCCTCACCTGGACCCTAAACCGTCCCCGTCCCCTAACCCGAACCCTAGCCCGAACCCTAACCCTAACCCTTCCCCGAAGCCTTCCCCTCACCCGTACCCTAATCCTAACCCGTACGTTCACACTGACACGAGCCCTCACACGTACGCTCCCCCTAAACCGTTGTAGTACCCTCACCTGGACCCTAAACCGTCCCCGTCCCGTAACCCTAACCCTAGCCCGAACCCTAACCCTAACCCTTCCCCGAAGCCTTCCCCTCACCCGTCCCCTAATCCTAACCCGTACGCTCACACTAACCCGCGCCCTCACACGTACGCTCCCCCTAAACCGTTGTCGTACCCTCACCTGGACCCTAAACCGTCCCCGTCCCCTAACCCTAACCCTAGCCAGAACCCTAACCCTAACCCTTCCCCGAAGCCTTCCCCTCACCCGTCCGCTAATCCTAACCCGTACGCTCACACTAACCCGCGCCCTCACACGTACGCTCGCCCTAAACCGTTGTCGTACCCTCACATGGACCCTAAACCGTCCCCGTCACCTAACCCTAACCCTAGCCCGAACCCTAACCCTAACCCTTCCCCGAAGCCTTCCCCTCACCCGTCCCCTAATCCTAACCCGTACGCTCACACTAACCCGCGCCCTCACACGTACTCTCGCCCTAAACCGTTGTCGTACCGTCACCTGGACCCTAAACCGTCCCCGTCCCCTAAACCTAACCCTAGCCCGAACCCTAACCCTAACCCTTCCCCGAAGCCTTCCCCTCACCCGTCCCCTAATCCTAACCCGTACGTTCACACTGACCCACGCCCTCACAGGTACGCTCCCCATAAACCGTTGTCGTACCCTCACCTGGACCCTAAACCCTCCCCGTCCCCTAACCCTAACCCTAGCCCGAACCCTAACCCTAACCCTTCCCCGAAGCCTTCCCCTCACCCGTCACCTAATCCTAAACCGTACGCTCACACTAACCCGCGCCCTCACACGTACGCTCGCCCTAAACCGTTGTCGTACCCTCACCTGGACCCTAAACCGTCCCCGTCCCCTAACCCGAACCCTAGCCCGAACCCTAACCCTAACCCTTCCCCGAAGCCTTCCCCTCAACCGTCCCCTAATCCTAACTCGTACGCCCACACTAACCCGCGCCCTCACACGTACGCTCCCCCTAAACCGTTGTCGTACCCTCACCTGGACCCTAAACCGTCCACAGCCCCTAACCCTAACCCTAGCCCGAAACCTGACCCTAACCCTTCCCCGAAGCCTTCCCCTCACCCGTCCCCTAATCCTAACCCGTTCGCCCACACTAACCCGCGCCCTCACACGTACGCTCCCCCTAAACCGTTGTCGTACCCTCACCTGGACCCTAAACCGTCCCCGTCCCCTAACCCTAACCCTAGCCCGAACCCTAACCCTAACCCTTCCCTGAAGCCGTTCCCTCACCCGTCCCCTAATCCTAACCCGTACGCCCACACTAACCCGTGCCGTCACACGTACCCTCCCCCTAAACCGTTGTCGTACCCTCACCTGGACCTTAAACCGTCCCCTTCCCAAACCCTAACCCTAGCCCGAACCCCAATCCTAACCCTTCCCCGAAGCCTTCCCCTCTCCCGTCCCCTAATCCTAACCCGTACGCTCACACTATCCCACGCCCTCACACGTACGCTCCCCCTAAACCGTTGTCGTACCCTCACCTGGACCCTAAACCGTCCCCGTCCCCTAACCCTAACCCTAGCCCGAACCCTAACCCTAACCCTTCCCCGAAGCCTTCCCCTCACCCGTCCCCTAATCCTAACCCGTACGCTCACACTAACCCACGCCCTCACGCGTACGCTCCCCCTAAACCGTTGTCGTACCCTCACCTGGACCCTAAACCGTCCCCGTCCCCTAACCCTAACCCTAGCCCGAACCCTAACCCTAACCCTTCCCCGAAGCCTTCCCCGCACCCGTCCCCTAATCCTAACCCGTACGCTCACACTAAACCGCGCCCTCACACGTACGCTCGCCCTAAACCGTTGTCGTACCCTCACCTGGACCCTAAACCTTCCCTGTCCCCTAACCCTAACCCTAGCCCGAATCCTAACCCTAAACCTTCCCCGAAGCCTTCCCCTCACCCGTCCCCTAATCCTAACCCGTACGTTCACAGTGACCCGCGCCCTCACACGTACGCTCCCCCTAAACCGTTGTCGTACCCTCACCTGGACCCTCAACCGTCCCCGTCCCCTAACCCTAACCCTAGCCCGAACCCTAACCCTAACCCTTCCCCGAAGCCTTCCCCTGACCCGTCACCTAATCCTAACCCGTACGCTCACACTAACCCGCGCCCTCACACGTACGCTCGCCCTAAACCGTTGTCATACCCTCACCTGGACCCTAAACCGTCACCGTCCCCTAACCATAACCCTATCCCGAACCCTAACCCTAACCCTTCCACGAAGCCTTCCCCTCACCCGTCCCCTAATCCTAACCCGTACGCTCACACTAACCCGTGGCCTCAAACGTACTCTCGCCCTAAACCGTTGTCGTACCCTCACCTGGACCCTAAACCGTCCCCGTCCCCTAACCCGAACCCTAGCCCGAACCCTAACCCTAACCCTTCCCCGAAGCCTTCCCCTCACCCGTCCCCTAATCCTAAGCCGTACGCTCACACTGACCCGCGCCCTCACACGTACTCTCGCCCTACACCGTTGTCGTACCCTCACCTGGACCCTAAACCGTCCCCGTCCCCTAACCCTAACCCTAGTCCGAACCCTAACACTAACCCTTCCCCGAAGCCTTCCCCTCACCCGTCCCCTAATCCTAACCCGTACGCCCACACTAACCCGCGCCCTCACACGTACACTCCCCCTAAACCGTTGTCGTACCCTCACCTGGACCCTAAACCGTCCCCGTCCCCTAACCCTAACCCTAGCCCGAACCCTAACCCTAACCCTTCCCTGAAGCCGTTCCCTCACCCGTCCCCTACTCCTAACCCGTACACCCACACTAACCCGTGCCGTCACACGTACCCTCCCCCTAAACCATTGTCGTACCCTCACCTGGACCTTAAACCGTCCCCGTCCCAAACCCTAACCCTAGCCCGAACCCTAATCCTAACCCTTCCCCGAAGCCTTCCCCTCTCCCGTCCCCTAATCCTAACCCGTACGCTCACACTATCCCACGCCCTCACACGTACGCTCCCCCTAAACCGTTGTCGTACCCTCACCTGGACCCTAAACCGTCCCCGTCCCCTAACCCTAAACCTAGCCCGAACCCTAACCCTAACCCTTCCCCGAAGCCTTCCCCTCACCCGTCCCCTAATCCTAACCCGTACGTTCACACTGACCCGCGCCCTCACACGTACGCTCCCCCTAAACCGTTGTCGTACCCTCACCTGGACCCTAAACCGTCCCCGTCCCCTAACCCTAACCCTAGCCCGAACCCTAACCCTAACCCTTCCCCGAAGCCTTCCCCTCACCCGTCACCTAATCCTAACCCGTACGCTCACACTAACCCGCGCCCTCACACGTACGCTCGCCCTAAACCGTTGTCGTACCCTCACCTGGACCCTAAACCGTCACCGTCCCCTAACCCTAACCCTATCCCGAACCCTAACCCTAACCCTTCCACGAAGCCTTCCCCTCACCCGTCCCCTAATCCTAACCCGTACGCTCACACTAACCCGTGGCCTCAAACGTACTCTCGCCCTAAACCGTTGTCGTACCCTCACCTGGACCCTAAACCGTCCCCGTCCCCTAACCCGAACCCTAGCCAGAACCCTAACCCTAACCCTTACCCGAAGCCTTCCCTTCACCCGTCCCCTAATCCTAACCCGTACGCTCACACTAACCCGCGCCCTCACACGTACGCTCCCCCTAAACCGATGTCGTACACTCACCTGGACCGTAAACCGTCCCCGTCCCCTAACCCTAACCTTAGCCCGAACCCTAACCCTAACACTTCCCCGAAGCCTTCCCCTCACCCGTCCCCTAATCCTAACCCGTACACTCACACTAACCCGCGCCCTCACACGTACGCTCCCCCTAAACCGTTGTCGTACCCTCACCTGGACCCTAAACCGTCCCCGTCCCCTAACCCTAACCCTAGCCCGAACCGTAACCCTAACCCTTCCCCGAAGCCTTCCCCTCACCCGTCCCCTAATCCTAACCCGTACGCCCACACTAAACCGCGCCCTCACACGTACGATCCCCCTAAACCGTTGTCGTACCCTCACCTGGACCCTAAACCGTCCCCGTCCCCTAACCCTAACCCTAGCCCGAACCCTAACCCTAACACTTCCCCGAAGCCTCCCCCTCAACCGTCCCCTAATCCTAACCCGTACGCCCACACTAACCCGCGCCCTCACACGTACGCTCCACCTAAACCGTTGTAGTACCCTCACCTGGACCCTAAACCGTCCCCGTCCCCTAAACCTAACCCTAGCCCGAACCCTAACCCTAAACCTTCCCCGAAGCCTTCCCCTCACCCGTCCCCTAATCCTAACCCGTACGCTCACACTAACCCGCGCCCTCACACGTACGCTCCCCCTAAACCGTTGTCGTACCCTCACCTGAACCCTAAACCGTCCCCGTCCCCTAACCCTAACCCTAGCCCGAACCCTAACACTAACGCTTCCCCGAAGCCTTCCCCTCACCCGTCCCCTAATCCTAACCCGTACGCTCACCCTAACCCGCACGCTCACACGTACACTCCCCCTAAACCGTTGTCGTACCCTCACCTGGACCCTAAACCGTCCCCTTCCCCTAACCCTAACCCTAGCCCAAAACCTAACTGTAAACCTTCCCCGAAGCCTTATACTCACCCGTCCCCTAATCCTAACCCGTACGCTCACACTAAACCGCGCCCTCACACGTACGCTCCCCCTAAGCCGTTGTCGTACTCTCACCTGGACCCTAAACCGTCTCCGTCCCCTAACCCTAACCCTAGCCCGAACCCTAAACCTAACACTTCCCCGAAGCCTTCCCCTCACCCGTCCCCTAATCCTAACCCGTACGCTCACACTAACCCGCGCCCTTCCACGTACGCTCCCCCTAAACCGTTGTCGTACCCTCACCTGGACCCTAAACCGTCCCCGTCCCCTAACCCTAACCCTAGCCCGAACCCTAACGCTAACCCTTCCCCGAAGCCTTCCCCTCACCCGTCCCCTAATCCTAACCCGTACGCTCACACTAACCCGCGCCCTCACACGTACGCTCCCCCTAAACCGTTGTCGTACCCTCACCTGGACCCTAAACCGTCCCCGTCCCCTATCCGTAACCCTAGCCCGAACCCTAACCCTAAACCTTCCCCGAAGCCTTCCCCTCACCCGTCCCCTAATCCTAACCCGTACTCTCACACTAACCCGCGCCGTCACACGTACGCTCCCCCTAAACCGTTGTCGTACCCTCACCTGGACCCTAAACCGTCCCCGTCCCCTAACCCTAACCCTAGCCCGAACCCTAACCCTAACACTTCCCCGAAGCCTTCCCCTCACCCGTCCCCTAATCCTAACCGGTACGCTCACACTAACCCGCGCGCACACACGTACGCTCCCCCGAAACCGTTGTCGTACCCTCACCTGGACCCTAAACCGTCCCCGTCCCCTAATCCTAACCCTAGCCCGAACCCTAACCCTAACCCTTCCCCGAAGCCTTCCCCTCACCCGTCCCCTAATCCTAACCCGTACACTCACACTAACCCGCGCCCTCACACGTACGCTCCCCCTAAACCGTTGTCGTACCCTCACCTGGACCCTAAACCGTCCCCGTCCCCTAACCCTAACCCTAGCCCGAACCCTAACCCTACCCCTTCCCCGAAGCCTTCCCCTCACCCGTCCCCTAATCCTAACCCGTACGCTCACACTAACCCGCGCCCTCACACGTACGCTCTCCCTAAACCGTTGTCGTACCCTCACCTGGACCCTAAACCGTCCCCGTCCCCTAACCCTAACCCTAGCCCGAACCCTAACCCTAACCCTTCCCCGAAGCCTTCCCCTCACACGTCCCCTAATCCTAACCCGTACGCTCACACTAACCCGCGCCCTCACACGTACGCTCCCCCTAAACCGTTGTCGTACCCTCACCTGGACCCTAAACCGTCCCCGTTCCCTAACCCTAACCCTAGCCCGAACCCTAACCCTAACCCTTCCCCGAAGCCTTCCCCTCACCCGTCCCCTAATCCTAACCCGTACGCTCACACTAACCCGCGCCCTCACACGTACGGTCCCCCTAAACCGTTGTCGTACCCTCACCTGGACCCTAAACCGTCCCCGTCCCCTAACCCTAACCCTAGCCCGAACCCTAACCCTAACCCTTCCCCGAAGCCTTCCCCTCACCCGTCCCCTAATCCTAACACGTACGCTCACACTAAACCGCGCCCTCACACGTACGCTCCGCCTAAACCGTTGTCGTACCCTCACCTGGACCCTAAACCGTCCCCGTCCCCTAACCCTAACCCTAGCCCGAACCCTAACCCTAACCCTTCCCCGAAGCCTTCCCCTCACTCGTCCCCTAAACCTAACCCATATGCTCACACTAACCCACGCCCTCACACGTACGCTCCCCCTAATTCGTTGTCGTACCCTCACCTGGACCCTAAACCGTCCCCGTCCCCTAACCCTAACCCTAGCCCGAACCCTAACCTTAACCCTTCCCCGAAGCCTTCCCCTCACCCGTCCCCTAATCCTAACCCGTACGCTCACACTAACCCGCTCCCTCACACGTACGCTTGCCCTAAACCGCTGTCATACACTCACCTGGACCCTAAACCGTCCCCGTCCCCTAACCCTAACCCTAGCCCGAACCCTAACCCTAACCCTTCCCCGAAGCCTTCCCCTCACCCGTCCCCTAATCCTAACCCGTACGCTCACACTAACCCGCGCCCTCACACGTACACTCGCCCTAAACCATTGTCGTACCCTCACCTGGACCCTAAACCGTCCCCGTCCCCTAACCCTAACCCTAGCCCGAACCCTAACCCTAACCCTTCCCCGAAGCCTTCCCCTCACCCGTCCCCTAATCCTAACCCGTACTCTCACACTAACCCGCGCCCTCACACGTACGCTCCCCCTAAACCGTTGTCGTACCCTCACCTGGACCGTAAACCGTCCCTGTCCCCTAAGCCTAACCCTAGCCCGAACCCTAACCCTTATCCTTCCCCGAAGCCTTCCCCTCACCCGTCCCCTAATCCTAACCCGTACGCTCACACTAACCCACGCCCTCACACGTACGCTCCCCCTAAACCGTTGTCGTACCCTCACCTGGACCCTAAACCGTCCCCGTCCCCTAACCCTAACCCTAGCCCGAACCCTAACCCTAACACTTCCCCGAAGCCTTCCCCTCACCCGTCCCCTGATCCTAACCCGTACGCTCACACTAACCCGCGCCCTCACACGTACGCTCCCCCTAAACCGTTGTCGTACCCTAACCTGGACCCTAAACCGTCCCCGTCCCCTAACCCTAACCCTAGCCCGAACCCTAACCCTACACCTTCCCCGAAGCCTTCCCCTCACCCGTCCCCTAATCCTAACCCGTACGCTCACAGTAACCCGCGCCCTCACACGTACGCTCCCCCTAAACAGTTGTCGTACCCTCACCTGGACCCTAAACCGTCCCCGTCCCCTAACCCTAACCCTAGCCCAAACCCTAACCCTAACCCTTCCCCGAAGCCTTCCCCTCACCCGTCCCCTAATCCTAACCCGTACGCTCACACTAACCTGCGCCCTCACACGTACGCTCCCCCTAAACCATTCTCATACCCTCACCTGGACCCTAAACCGTCCCCGTCCCCTAACCCTAACCCTAGCCCGAACCCTAACCATAACCCTTCCCCGAAACCTTCCCCTCACTCGTCCCCTAATCGTAACCCGTACGTTCACACTAACCCGGGCCCTCACACATACGCTCCCCCTAAACCGTTGTCGTACCCTCACCTGGACCCTAAACCGTCCCCGTCCCCTAACCCTAACCCTAGCCCGAACCCTAACCCTAACCCTTCCCCGAAGCCTTCCCCTCACCCGTCCCCTAATCCTAACCCGTACGCTCACACTAACCCGCGCCCTCACACGTACGCTCCCCCTAAACCGTTGTCGTACCCTCACCTGGACCCTAAACCGTCCCCGTCCCCTAACCCTAACCCTAGCCCGAACCCTAACCCTAATCCTTCCCCGAAGCCTTCCCCTCACCCGTCCCCTAAACCTAACCCGTACGCTCACACTAACCCACGCCCTCACACGTACGCTCCCCCTAATCCGTTGTCGTACCCTCACCTGGACCCTAAACCGTCCCCGTCCCCTAACCCTAACCCTAGCCCGAACCCTAACCCTAACCCTTCCCCGAAGCCTTCCCCTCACCCGTCCCCTAATCCTAACCCGTACGCTCACACTAACCCGCGCCCTCACACGTACGCTCCCCCTAAACCGTTGTCGTACCCTCACCTGGACCCTAAACCGTCCCCGTCCCCTAACCCTAACCCTAGCCCGAACCCTAACCCTAACACTTCCCCGAAGCCTTCCCCTCACCCGTACCCTAATCCTAACCCGTACGTTCACACTGACCCGCGCCCTCACACGTACGCTCCCCCTAAACCGTTGTCGTACCCTCACCTGGACCCTAAACCGTCCCCGTCCCCTAACCCTAATCCTAGCCCGAACCCTAACCCTAACACTTCCCCGAAGCCTTCCCCTCACCCGTCCCCTAATCCTAACCTGTACGCTCACACTAACCCGCGCCCTCACACGTACTCTCTCCCTAAACCGTTGTCGTACCCTCACCTGGACCCTAAACCGTCCCCGTCCCCTAACCCTAACCCTAGCCCGAACCCTAACCCTAACCCTTCCCCGAAGCCTTCCCCTCACACGTCCCCTAATCCTAACCCGTATGCTCACACTAAACCGCGCCCTCACACGTACGCTCCGCCTAAACCGTTGTCGTACCCTCACCTGGACCCTAAACCGTCCCTGTCCCCTAACCCTAACCCTAGCTCGAACCCTAACCCTAACCCTTCCCCGAAGCCTTCCCCTCACCCGTCCCCTAATCCTAACCCGTACGTTCACACTGACCCGCGCCCTCACACGTACGCTCCCCCTAAACCGTTGTCGTACCCTCACCTGGACCCTAAACCGTCCCCGTCCCCTAACCCTAACCCTAGCCCGAACCCTAACCGTAACCCTTCCCCGAAGCCTTCCCCTCACCCGTCACCTAATCCTAACCCGTACGCTCACACTAACCTGCGCCCTCACACGTACGCTCACCCTAAACCGTTGTCGTACCCTCACCTGGACCCTAAACCGTCACCGTCCCCTAACCCTAACCCTATCCCGAACCCTAACCCTAACCCTTCCCCGAAGCCTTCCCCTCACCCGTCCCCTAATCCTAACCCGTACGCTCACACTAACCCGTGGCCTCAAACGTACTCTCGCCCTAAAACGTTGTCGTACCCTCACCTGGACCCTAAACCGTCCCCGTCCCCTAACCCGAACCCTAGCCCGAACCCTTACCCTAACCCTTACCCGAAGCCTTCCCCTCACCCGTCCCCTAATCCTAACCCGTACGCTCACACTAACCCGCGCCCTCACACGTACGCTCCCCCTAAACAGTTGTCGTACCCTCACCTGGACCGTAAACCGTCCCCGTCCCCTAACCCTAACCCTAGCCCGAACCCTAACCCTAACCCTTCCCCGAAGCCTTCCCCTCACCCGTCCCCTAATCCTAACCCGTACACTCACACTAACCCGCGCCCTCACACGTACGCTCCCCCTAAACCGTTGTCGTACCCTCACCTGGACCCTAAACCGTCCCCGTCCCCTAACCCTAACCCTAGCCCGAACCCTAACCCTAACCCTTCCCTGAAGCCTTCCCCTCACCCGTCCCCTAATCCTAACCCGTACACTCACACTAACCCGCGCCCTCACACGTACGCTCCCCCTAAACCGTTGTCGTACCCTCACCTGGACCGTAAACCGTCCCCGTCCCCTAACCCTAACCCTAGCCCGAAACCTAACCCTAACGCTTCCCCGAAGACTTCCCCTCACCCGTCCCCTAATCCTAACCCGTACGCTCACACTAACCCGCACCCTCACACGTACGCTCCCCCTAAACCGTTGTCGTACCCTCACCTGGACCCTAAACCGTCCCCGTCCCCTAACCCTAACCCTAGCCCAAACCCTAACCGTAAAATTCCCCGAAGCCGTATACTCACCCGTCCCCTAATCCTAACCCGTACGCTCACACTAACCCGCGCCCTCACACGTACGCTCCCCCTAAACCGTTGTCGTACCCTCACCTGGACCCTAAACCGTCCCCGTCCCCTAACCTTAACCCTAGCCCGAACCCTAACCCTAACCCTTCCCCGAAGCCTTCCCCTCACCCGTCCCCTAATCCTAACCCGTACGCTCACAATAAACCGCGCCCTCACACGTACGCTCCCCCTAAGCCGTTGTCGTACCCTCACCTGGACCCTAAACCGTCCCCGTCCCCTAACCCTAACCCTAGCCCGAACCCTAACCCTAACCCTTCCCCGAAGCCTTCCTCTCACCCTTCCCCTAATCCTAACCCGTACGCTCACACTAACCCGCGCCCTTCCACGTACGCTCCCCCTAAACCGTTGTCGTACCCTCACCTGGACCCTAAACCGTCCCCGTCCCCTAACCCTAACCCTAGCCCGAACCCTAACCCTAACCCTTCCCCGAAGCCTTCCCCTCACCCGTCCCCTAATCCTAACCCGTACGCCCACACTAACCCGTGCCCTCACACGTACGCTCCCCCTAAACCGTTGTCGTACCCTCACCTGGACCCTAAACCGTCCCCGTCCCCAACCCTAACCTAGCCCGAACCCTAACCCTAACCCTTCCCCGAATCCTTCCCCTCACCCGTCCCCTAATCCTAACCCGTACGCCCACACTAACCCGCGCCCTCACACGTACGCTCCCCCGAAACCGTTGTCGTACCCTCACCTGGACCCTAAACCATCCCCGTCCCCTAACCCTAACCCTAGCCCGAACCCTAACCCTAACCCTTCCCCGAAGCCTTCCCCTCACCCGTCCCCTAATCCTAACCTGTACGCTCACACTAACCCGCGCCCTTCCACGTACGCTCCCCCTAAACCGTTGTCGTACCCTCACCTGGACCCTAAACCGTCCCCGTCCCCTAACCCTAACCCTAGCCCGAACCCTAAACCTAACCCTTCCCCGAAGCCTTCCCCTCACCCGTCCCCTAATCCTAACCCGTACGCCCACACTAACCCGCGCCCTCACACGTACGCTCCCCCTAAACCGTTGTCGTACCCTCACCTGGACCCTAAACCGTCCCCGTCCCCTAACCCTAACCCTAGCCCGAACCCTAACCCTAACCCTTCCCCGAAACCTTCCCCTCACCCGTCCCCTAATCCTAACCCGTACGCTCACACTGACCCACGCCCTCACACGTACGCTCCCCCTAAACCGTTGTCGTACCCTCACCTGGACCCTAAACCGTCCCCGTCCCCTAACCCTAACCCTAGCCCGAACCCTAACCCTAACCCTTCCCCAAAGCCTTCCCCTCACCCGTCCCCTAATCCTAACCCGTACGCTCACACTAACCCGCGCCCTCACACGTACGCTTGCCCTAAACCGTTGTCGTACCCTCACCTGGACCCTAAACCATCCCCGTCCCCTAACCCTAACCCTAGCCCGAAACCTAACCCTAACGCTTCCCCGAAGACTTCCCCTCACCCGTCCCCTAATCCTAACCCGTACGCTCACACTAACCCGCACCCTCACACGTACGCTCCCCCTAAACCGTTGTCGTACCCTCACCTGGACCCTAAACCGTCCCCGTCCCCTAACCCTAACCCTAGCCCAAACCCTAACCGTAAAATTCCCCGAAGCCGTATACTCACCCGTCCCCTAATCCTAACCCGTACGCTCACACTAACCCGCGCCCTCACACGTACGCTCCCCCTAAACCGTTGTCGTACCCTCACCTGGACCCTAAACCGTCCCCGTCCCCTAACCTTAACCCTAGCCCGAACCCTAACCCTAACCCTTCCCCGAAGCCTTCCCCTCACCCGTCCCCTAATCCTAACCCGTACGCTCACAATAAACCGCGCCCTCACACGTATGCTCCCCCTAAGCCGTTGTCGTACACTCACCTGGACCCTAAACCGTCCCCGTCCCCTAACCCTAACCCTAGCCCGAACCCTAACCCTAACCCTTCCCCGAAGCCTTCCTCTCACCCTTCCCCTAATCCTAACCCGTACGCTCACACTAACCCGCGCCCTTCCACGTACGCTCCCCCTAAACCGTTGTCGTACCCTCACCTGGACCCTAAACCGTCCCCGTCCCCTAACCCTAACCCTAGCCCAAACCCTAACCCTAACCCTTCCCCGAAGCCTTCCCCTCACCCGTCCCCTAATCCTAACCCGTACGCCCACACTAACCCGTGCCCTCACACGTACGCTCCCCCTAAACCGTTGTCGTACCCTCACCTGGACCCTAAACCGTCCCCGTCCCCAACCCTAACCTAGCCCGAACCCTAACGCTAACCCTTCCCCGAAGCCTTCCCCTCACCCGTCCCCTAATCCTAACCCGTACGCCCACACTAACCCGCGCCCTCACACGTACGCTCCCCCGAAACCGTTGTCGTACCCTCACCTGGACCCTAAACCATCCCCGTCCCCTAACCTTAACCCTAGCCCGAACCCTAACCCTAACCCTTCCCCGAAGCCTTCCCCTCACCCGTCCCCTAATCCTAACCTGTACGCTCACACTAACCCGCGCCCTTCCACGTACGCTCCCCCTAAACCGTTGTCGTACCCTCACCTGGACCCTAAACCGTCCCCGTCCCCTAACCCTAACCCTAGCCCGAACCCTAAACCTAACCCTTCCCCGAAGCCTTCCCCTCACCCGTCCCCTAATCCTAACCCGTACGCCCACACTAACCCGCGCCCTCACACGTACGCTCCCCCTAAACCGTTGTCGTACCCTCACCTGGACCCTAAACCGTCCCCGTCCCCTAACCCTAACCCTAGCCCGAACCCTAACCCTAACCCTTCCCCGAAACCTTCCCCTCACCCGTCCCCTAATCCTAACCCGTACGCTCACACTGACCCACGCCCTCACACGTACGCTCCCCCTAAACCGTTGTCGTACCCTCACCTGGACCCTAAACCGTCCCCGTCCCCTAACCCTAACCCTAGCCCGAACCCTAACCCTAACCCTTCCCCGAAGCCTTCCCCTCACCCGTCCCCTAATCATAACCCGTACGCTCACACTAACCCGCGCCCTCACACGTACGCTCCCCCTAAACCGTTGTCGTACCCTCACCTGGACCCTAAACCGTCCCCGTCCCCTAACCCGAACCCTAGCCCTAACCCTAACCCTAACCCTTCCCCGAAGCCTTCCCCTCACCCGTCCCCTAATCCTAACCCGTACGCTCACACTAACCCGTGGCCTCAAACGTACTCTCGCCCTAAAACGTTGTCGTACCCTCACCTGGACCCTAAACCGTCCCCGTCCCCTAACCCGAACCCTAGCCCGAACCCTTACCCTAACCCTTCCCCGAAGCCTTCCCCTCACCCGTCCCCTAATCCTAACCCGTACGCTCACACTAACCCGCGCCCTCACACGTACGCTCCCCCTAAACAGTTGTCGTACCCTCACCTGGACCGTAAACCGTCCCCGTCCCCTAACCCTAACCCTAGCCCGAACCCTAACCCTAACCCTTCCCCGAAGCCTTCCCCTCACCCGTCCCCTAATCCTAACCCGTACACTCACACTAACCCGCGCCCTCACACGTACGCTCCCCCTAAACCGTTGTCGTACCCTCACCTGGACCCTAAACCGTCCCCGTCCCCTAACCCTAACCCTAGCCCGAACCCTAACCCTAACCCTTCCCTGAAGCCTTCCCCTCACCCGTCCCCTAATCCTAACCCGTATACTCACACTAACCCGCGCCCTCACACGTACGCTCCCCCTAAACCGTTGTCGTACCCTCACCTGGACCCTAAACCGTCCCCGTCCCCTAACCCTAACCCTAGCCCGAAACCTAACCCTAACGCTTCCCCGAAGACTTCCCCTCACCCGTCCCCTAATCCTAACCCGTACGCTCACACTAACCCGCACCCCCACACGTACGCTCCCCCTAAACCGTTGTCGTACCCTCACCTGGACCCTAAACCGTCCCCGTCCCCTAACCCTAACCCTAGCCCAAACCCTAACCGTAAAATTCCCCGAACCGTATACTCACCCGTCCCCTAATCCTAACCCGTACGCTCACACTAACCCGCGCCCTCACACGTACGCTCCCCCTAAACCGTTGTCGTACCCTCACCTGGACCCTAAACCGTCCCCGTCCCCTAACCTTAACCCTAGCCCGAACCCTAACCCTAACCCTTCCCCGAAGCCTTCCCCTCACCCGTCCCCTAATCCTAACCCGTACGCTCACAATAAACCGCGCCCTCACACGTACGCTCCCCCTAAGCCGTTGTCGTACCCTCACCTGGACCCTAAACCGTCCCCGTCCCCTAACCCTAACCCTAGCCCGAACCCTAACCCTAACCCTTCCCCGAAGCCTTCCTCTCACCCTTCCCCTAATCCTAACCCGTACGCTCACACTAACCCGCGCCCTTCCACGTATGCTCCCCCTAAACCGTTGTCGTACCCTCACCTGGACCCTAAACCGTCCCCGTCCCCTAACCCTAACCCTAGCCCGAACCCTAACCCTAACCCTTCCCCGAAGCCTTCCCCTCACCCGTCCCCTAATCCTAACCCGTACGCCCACACTAACCCGTGCCCTCACACGTACGCTCCCCCTAAACCGTTGTCGTACCCTCACCTGGACCCTAAACCGTCCCCGTCCCCAACCCTAACCTAGCCCGAACCCTAACCCTAACCCTTCCCCGAAGCCTTCCCCTCACCCGTCCCCTAATCCTAACCCGTACGCCCACACTAACCCGCGCCCTCACACGTACGCTCCCCCGAAACCGTTGTCGTACCCTCACCTGGACCCTAAACCATCCCCGTCCCCTAACCCTAACCCTAGCCCGAACCCTAACCCTAACCCTTCCCCGAAGCCTTCCCCTCACCCGTCCCCTAATCCTAACCTGTACGCTCACACTAACCCGCGCCCTTCCACGTACGCTCCCCTAAACCGTTGTCGTACCCTCACCTGGACCCTAAACCGTCCCCGTCCCCTAACCCTAACCCTAGCCCGAACCCTAAACCTAACCCTTCCCCGAAGCCTTCCCCTCACCCGTCCCCTAATCCTAACCCGTACGCCCACACTAACCCGCGCCCTCACACGTACGCTCCCCCTAAACCGTTGTCGTACCCTCACCTGGACCCTAAACCGTCCCCGTCCCCTAACCCTAACCCTAGCCCGAACCCTAACCCTAACCCTTCCCCGAAACCTTCCCCTCACCCGTCCCCTAATCCTAACCCGTACGCTCACACTGACCCACGCCCTCACACGTACGCTCCCCCTAAACCGTTGTCGTACCCTCACCTGGACCCTAAACCGTCCCCGTCCCCTAACCCTAACCCTAGCCCGAACCCTAACCCTAACCCTTCCCCGAAGCCATCCCCTCACCCGTCCCCTAATCATAACCCGTACGCTCACACTAACCCGCGCCCTCACACGTACGCTCCCCCTAAACCGTTGTCGTACCCTCACCTGGACCCTAAACCGTCCCCGTCCCCTAACCCGAACCCTAGCCCTAACCCTAACCCTAACCCTTCCCCGAAGACTTCTCCTCACCCGTCCCCTAATCCTAAACCGTACGCTCACACTAACCCGCTCGCTCACACGTACGCTCCCCCTAAAACGTTGTCGTACCCTCACCTGGACCCTAAACCGTCCCCATGCCCTAACCCTAACCCTAGCCCGAAACCTGACCCTAACCCTTCCCCTAAGCCTTCCCCTCACCCGTCCCCTAATCCTAACCCGTACGCTCACACTGACCCGCGCCCTCACACGTATGCTCCCCCTAAACCGTTGTCGTACCCTCACCTGGACCCTAAACCGTCCCCGTCCCCTAACCCTAACGCTAGCCCGAACCCTAACCCTAACCCTTCCCCGAAGCCTTCCCCTCACCCGTCCCCTAATCCTAACCCGTACGCTCACACTGACCCGCGCCCTCACACGTACTCTCGCCCTACACCGTTGTCGTACCCTCACCTGGACCCTAAACCGTCCCCGTCCCCTAACCCTAACCCTAGTCAGAACCCTAACCCTAACCCTTCCCCGAAGCCTTCCCCTCACCCGTCCCCTAATCCTAACCCGTACGCCCACACTAACCCGCGCCCTCACACGTACGCTCCCCCTAAACCGTTGTCGTACCCTCACCTGGACCCTAAACCGTCCCCGTCCCCTAACCCTAACCCTAGCCCGAACCCTAACCCTAACCATTCCCCGAAGCCGTCCCCTCACCCGTCCCCTAATCCTAACCCGTACGCCCACACTAACCCGTGCCGTCACACGTACCCTCAGCCTAAACCGTTGTCGTACCCTCACCTGGACCTTAAACCGTCCCCGTCCCAAACCCTAACCCTAGCCCGAACCCTAACCCTAACCCTTCCCCGAAGCCTTCCCCTCTCCCGTCCCCTAATCCTAACCCGTACGCTCACACTAACCCACGCCCTCACGCGTACGCTCCCCCTAAACCGTTGTCGTACCCTCACCTGGACCCTAAACCGTCCCCGTCCCCTAACCCTAACCCTAGCCCGAACCCTAACCCTAACCCTTCCCCGAAGCCTTCCCAGCACCCGTCCCCTAATCCTAACCCGTTCGCTCACACTAACCCGCGCCCTGACACGTACTCTGGCCCTAAACCGTTGTCGTACCCTCACCTGGACCCTAAACCGTCCCCGTCCCCTAACCCTAACCCTAGCCCGAACCCTAACCCTAACCCTTCCCCGAAGCCTTCCCCTCACCCGTCACCTAATCCTAACCCGTACGCTCAAACTAACCCGCGCCCTCACACGTACTCTCGCCCTAAACCGTTGTCGTACCCTCACCTGGACCCTAAACCGTCACCGTCCCCTAACCCTAACCCTATCCCGAACCCTAACCCTAACCCTTCCCCGAAGCCTTCCCCTCACCCGTCCCCTAATCCTAACCCGTACGCTCACACTAACCCGTGGCCTCAAACGTACTCTCGCCCTAAACTGTTGTCGTACCCTCACCTGGACCCTAAACCGTCCCCGTCCCCTAACCCGAACCCTAGCCCGAACCCTAACCCTAACCCTTCCCCGAAGCCTTCCCCTCACCCGTCCCCTAATCCTAACCCGTACGCCCACACTAACCCGTGCCCTCACACGTACGCTCCACCTAAACCGTTGTCGTACCCTCACCTGGACCCTAAACGGTCCCCGTCCCCAACCCTAACCTAGCCTGAACCCTAACGCTAACCCTTCCCCGAAGCCTTCCCCTCACCCGTCCCCTAATCCTAACCCGTACGCCCACACTAACCCGCGCCCTCAAACGTACGCTCCCCCTAAACCGTTGTCGTACCCTCACCTGGACCCTAAACCGTCCCCGTCCCCTAACCCTAACCCTAGCCCGAACCCTAACCCTAACCCTTCCCCGAAGCCTTCCCCTCACCCGTCCCCTAATCCTAACCCGTACGCTCACACTAACCCGCGCCCTCACACGTACTCTCGCCCTAAACCGTTGTCGTACCCTCACCTGGACCCTAAACCGTCCCCGTCCCCTAACCCTAACCCTAGCCCGAACCCTACCCCTAACACTTCCCCGAAGCCTTCCCCTCACCCGTCCCCTAATCCTAACCCGTACGTTCACACTGACCCACGCCCTCACACGTACGCTCCCCCTAAACCGTTGTCGTACCCTCACCTGGACCCTAAACCGTCCCCGTCCCCTAACCCTAACCCTGGCCCGAACCCTAACCCTAACCCTTCCCCGAAGCCTTCCCCTCACCCGTCCCCTAATCCTAACCCGTACGCTCACACTAACCCGCGCCCTCACACGTACTCTCGCCCTAAACCGTTGTCGTACCCTCACCTGGACCCTAAACCCTCCCCGTCCCCTAACCCTAACCCTAGCCCGAACCCTAACCTTAACCCTTCCCCGAAGCCTTCCCCTCACCCGTCACCTAATCCTAAACCGTACGCTCACACTGACCCGCGCCCTCACACGTACGCTCGCCCTAAACCGTTGTCGTACCCTCACCTGGAGCCTAAACCGTCCCCGTCCCCTAACCCGAACCCTAGCCCGAACCCTAACCCTAACCCTTCCCCGAAGCCTTCCCCTCACCCGTCCCCTAATCCTAACCCGTACGCCCACACTAACCCGCGCCCTCACACGTACGCTCCCCCTAAACCGTTGTCGTACCCTCACCTGGACCCTAAACCGTCCCCGTCCCCTAACCCTAACCCTAGCCCGAACCCTAACCCTAACCCTTCCCCGAAGCCTTCCCCTCACCCGTCCCCTAATCCCAACCCGTACGCTCACACTGACCCGCGCCCTCACACATACTCTCGCCCTACACCGTTGTCGTACCCTCACCTGGACCCTAAACCGTCCCCGTCCCCTAACCCTAACCCTAGTCCGAACCCTAACCCTAACCCTTCCCCGAAGCCTTCCCCTCACCCGTCCCCTAATCCTAACCCGTACGCCCACACTAACCCGCGCCCTCACACGTACGCTCCCCCTAAACCGTTGTCGTACCCTCACCTGGACCCTAAGCCGTCCCCGTCCCCTAACCCTAACCCTAGCCCGAACCCTAACCCTAACACTTCCCCGAAGCCGTCCCCTCACCCGTCCCCTAATCCTAACCCGTACGCCCACACTAACCCGTGCCGTCACAAGTACCCTCCCCCTAAACCGTTGTCGTACCCTCACCTGGACCCTAAACCGTCCCCGTCCCCTAACCCTAACCCTAGCCCGAACCCTAACCCTAACCCTTCCCCGAAACCTTCCCCTCACCCGTCCCCTAATCCTAACCCGTACGCTCACACTGACCCACGCCCTCACACGTACGCTCCCCCTAAACCGTTGTCGTACCCTCACCTGGACCCTAAACCGTCCCCGTCCCCTAACCCTAACCCTAGCCCGAACCCTAACCCTAACCCTTCCCCAAAGCCTTCCCCTCACCCGTCCCCTAATCCTAACCCGTACGCTCACACTAACCCGCGCCCTCACACGTACGCTTGCCCTAAACCGTTGTCGTACCCTCACCTGGACCCTAAACCGTCCCCGTCCCCTAACCCTAACCCTAGCCCGAACCCTAACCCTAACCCTTCCCCGAAGCCTTCCCCTCACCCGTCCCCTAATCCTAACACGTACGCTCACACTAACCCGCGCCCTCACATGTACGCTCCCCCTAAACCGTTGTCGTACCCTCACCTGGACCCTAAACCGTCCCCGTCCCCTAACCCTAAACCTAGCCCGAACCCTAACCCTAACCCTTCCCCGAAGCCTTCCCCTCACCCGTCCCCTAATCCTAACCCGTACGCTCACACTAACCCGCGCCCTCACACGTACTCTCGCCCTAAACCGTTGTCGTACCCTCACCTGGACCCTAAACCGTCCCCGTCCCCTAACCCGAACCCTAACCCTAACCCTTCCCCGAAGCCTTCCCCTCACCCGTACCCTAATCCTAACCCGTACGTTCACACTGACACGAGCCCTCACACGTACGCTCCCCCTAAACCGTTGTCGTACCCTCACCTGGACCCTAAACCGTCCCCCTCCCCTAACCCTAACCCTAGCCCGAACCCTAACCCTAACCCTTCCCCGAAGCCTTCCCCTCACCCGTACCCTAATCCTAACCCGTACGCTCACACTAACCCGCGCCCTCACACGTACGCTCCCCCTAAACCGTTGTCGTACCCTCACCTGGACCCTAAACCGTCCCCGTCCCCTAACCCTAACCCTAGCCCGAACCCTAACCCTAACCCTTCCCCGAAGCCTTCCCCTCACCCGTCGCCTAATCCTAACCTGTACGCTCACACTAACCCGCGCCCTCACACGTACTCTCGCCCTAAACCGTTGTCGTACCCTCACCTGGACCCTAAACCGTCCCCGTCCCCTAATCCTAACCCTAGCCCGAACCCTAACCCTAACCCTTCCCCGAAGCCTTCCCCTCACCCGTCCCCTAATCCTACCCCGTACGTTCACACAGACCCGCGCCCTCACACGTACGCTCCCCATAAACCGTTGTCGTACCCTCACCTGGACCCTAAACCCTCCCCGTCCCCTAACCCTAACCCTAGCCCGAACCCTAACCCTAAACCTTCCCCGAAGCCTTCCCCTCACCCGGCCCCTAATCCTAAACCGTACGCTCACACTAACCCGCGCCCTCACACGTACGCTCGCCCTAAACCGTTGTCGTACCCTCACCTGGACCCTAAACCGTCCCCGTCCCCTAACCCGAACCCTAGCCCGAACCCTAACCCTAACCCTTCCCCGAAGCCTTCCCCTCACCCGTCCCCTAATCCTAACCCGTACGACCACACTAACCCGCGCCCTCACACGTACGCTCCCCCTAAAACGTTGTCGTACCCTCACCTGGACCCTAAACCGTCCCCATGCCCTAACCCTAACCCTAGCCCGAAACCTGACCCTAACCCTTCCCCTAAGCCTTCCCCTCACCCGTCCCCTAATCCTAACCCGTACGCTCACACTGACCCGCGCCCTCACACGTATGCTCCCCCTAAACCGTTGTCGTACCCTCACCTGGACCCTAAACCGTCCCCGTCCCCTAACCCTAACGCTAGCCCGAACCCTAACCCTAACCCTTCCCCGAAGCCTTCCCCTCACCCGTCCCCTAATCCTAACCCGTACGCTCACACTGACCCGCGCCCTCACACGTACTCTCGCCCTACACCGTTGTCGTACCCTCACCTGGACCCTAAACCGTCCCCGTCCCCTAACCCTAACCCTAGTCAGAACCCTAACCCTAACCCTTCCCCGAAGCCTTCCCCTCACCCGTCCCCTAATCCTAACCCGTACGCCCACACTAACCCGCGCCCTCACACGTACGCTCCCCCTAAACCGTTGTCGTACCCTCACCTGGACCCTAAACCGTCCCCGTCCCCTAACCCTAACCCTAGCCCGAACCCTAACCCTAACCATTCCCCGAAGCCGTCCCCTCACCCGTCCCCTAATCCTAACCCGTACGCCCACACTAACCCGTGCCGTCACACGTACCCTCAGCCTAAACCGTTGTCGTACCCTCACCTGGACCTTAAACCGTCCCCGTCCCAAACCCTAACCCTAGCCCGAACCCTAACCCTAACCCTTCCCCGAAGCCTTCCCCTCACCCGTCCCCTAATCCTAACCCGTACGCTCACACTATCCCACGCCCTCACACGTACGCTCCCCCTAAACCGTTGTCGTACCCTCACCTGGACCCTAAACCGTCCCCGTCCCCTAACCCTAACCCTAGCCCGAACCGTAACCATAACCCTTCCCCGAAGCCTTCCCCTCACCCGTCCCCTAATCCTAACCCGTACGCTCACACTAACCCACGCCCTCATGCGTACGCTCCCCCTAAACCGTTGTCGTACCCTCACCTGGACCCTAAACCGTCCCCGTCCCCTAACCCTAACCCTAGCCCGAACCCTAACCCTAACCCTTCCCCGAAGCCTTCCCCGCACCCGTCCCCTAATCCTAACCCGTACGCTCACACTAACCCGCGCCCTGACACGTACTCTGGCCCTAAACCGTTGTCGTACCCTCACCTGGACCCTAAACCGTCCCTGTCCCCTAACCCTAACCCTAGCCCGAACCCTAACCCTAACCCTTCCCCGAAGCCTTCCCCTCACCCGTCCCCTAATCCTAACCCGTACGTTCACACTGACCCGCGCCCTCACACGTACGCTCCCCCTAAACCGTTGTCGTACCCTCACCTGGACCCTAAACCGTCCCCGTCCCCTAACCCTAACCCTAGCCCGAACCCTAACCCTAACCCTTCCCCGAAGCCTTCCCCTCACCCGTCACCTAATCCTAACCCGTACGCTCAAACTAACCCGCGCCCTCACACGTACTCTCGCCCTAAACCGTTGTCGTACCCTCACCTGGACCCTAAACCGTCACCGTCCCCTAACCCTAACCCTATCCCGAACCCTAACCCTAACCCTTCCCCGAAGCCTTCCCCTCACCCGTCCCCTAATCCTAACCCGTACGCTCACACTAACCCGTGGCCTCAAACGTACTCTCGCCCTAAACTGTTGTCGTACCCTCACCTGGACCCTAAACCGTCCCCGTCCCCTAACCCGAACCCTAGCCCGAACCCTAACCCTAACCCTTCCCCGAAGCCTTCCCCTCACCCGTCCCCTAATCCTAACCCGTACGCCCACACTAACCCGTGCCCTCACACGTACGCTCCACCTAAACCGTTGTCGTACCCTCACCTGGACCCTAAACGGTCCCCGTCCCCAACCCTAACCTAGCCTGAACCCTAACGCTAACCCTTCCCCGAAGCCTTCCCCTCACCCGTCCCCTAATCCTAACCCGTACGCCCACACTAACCCGCGCCCTCAAACGTACGCTCCCCCTAAACCGTTGTCGTACCCTCACCTGGACCCTAAACCGTCCCCGTCCCCTAACCCTAACCCTAGCCCGAACCCTAACCCTAACCCTTCCCCGAAGCCTTCCCCTCACCCGTCCCCTAATCCTAACCCGTACGCTCACACTAACCCGCGCCCTCACACGTACGCTCCACCTAAACCGTTGTCGTACCCTCACCTGGACCCTAAACCGTCCCCGTCCCCTAACCCGAACCCTAGCCCTAACCCTAACCCTAACCCTTCCCCGAAGACTTCCCCTCACCCGTACCCTAATCCTAACCCGTACGCTCACACTAAACCGCGCCCTGACACGTACTCTCGCCCTAAACCGTTGTCGTACCCTCACCTGGACCCTAAACCGTCCCCGTCCCCTAACCCGAACCCTAACCCTAACCCTTCCCCGAATCCTTCCCCTCACCCGTACCCTAATCCTTACCCGTACGTTCACACTGACACGAGCCCTCACACGTACGCTCCCCCTAAACCGTTGTCGTACCCTCACCTGGACCCTAAACCGTCCCCGTCCCCTAACCCTAACCCTAGCCCGAACCCTAACCCTAACCCTTCCCCGAAGCCTTCCCCTCACCCGTCCCCTAATCCTAACCCGTACGCTCACACTAACCCGCGCCCTCACACGTACGCTCCCCCTAAACCGTTGTCGTACCCTCACCTGGACCCTAAACCGTCCCCGTCCCCTAACCCTAACCCTAGCCAGAACCCTAACCCTAACCCTTCCCCGAAGCCTTCCCCTCACCCGTCCCCTAATCCTAACCCGTACGCTCACACTAACCCGCGCCCTCACACGTACGCTCCCCCTAAACCGTTGTCGTACCCTCACCTGGACCCTAAACCGTCCCCGTCCCCTAACCCTAACCCTAGCCCGAACCCTAACCCTAACCCTTCCCCGAAACCTTCCCCTCACCCGTCCCCTAATCCTAACCCGTACGCTCACACTAACCCGCGCCCTCACACGTACTCTCGCCCTAAACCGTTGTCGTACCCTCACCTGGACCCTAAACCCTCCCCGTCCCCTAACCCTAACCCTAGCCCGAACCCTAACCTTAACCCTTCCCCGAAGCCTTCCCCTCACCCGTCACCTAATCCTAAACCGTACGCTCACACTGACCTGCGCCCTCACACGTACGCTCGCCCTAAACCGTTGTCGTACCCTCACCTGGAGCCTAAACCGTCCCCGTCCCCTAACCCGAACCCTAGCCCGAACCCTAACCCTAACCCTTCCCCGAAGCCTTCCCCTCACCCGTCCCCTAATCCTAACCCGTACGCCCACACTAACCCGCGCCCTCACACGTACGCTCCCCCTAAACCGTTGTCGTACCCTCACCTGGACCCTAAACCGTCCCCGTCCCCTAACCCTAACCCTAGCCCGAACCCTAACCCTAACCCTTCCCCGAAGCCTTCCCCTCACCCGTCCCCTAATCCCAACCCGTACGCTCACACTGACCCGCGCCCTCACACATACTCTCGCCCTACACCGTTGTCGTACCCTCACCTGAACCCTAAACCGTCCCCGTCCCCTAACCCTAACCCTAGTCCGAACCCTAACCCTAACCCTTCCCCGAAGCCTTCCCCTCACCCGTCCCCTAATCCTAACCCGTACGCCCACACTAACCCACGCCCTCACACGTACGCTCCCCCTAAGCCGTTGTCGTACCCTCACCTGGACCCTAAGCCGTCCCCGTCCCCTAACCCTAACCCTAGCCCGAACCCTAACCCTACACCTTCCCCGAAGCCTTCCCCTCACCCGTCCCCTAATCCTAACCCGTACGCTCACAGTAACCCGAGCCCTCACACGTACGCTCCCCCTCAACTGTTGTCGTACGCTCACCTGGACCCTAAACCGTCCCCGTCCCCTAACCCTAACCCTAGCCCGAACCCTAACCCTAACCCTTCCCCGAAGCCTTCCCCTCACCCGTCCCCTAATCCTAACCCGTACGCTCACACTAACCCGCGCCCTCACACGTACGCTCCCCCTAAGCCGTTGTCGTACCCTCACCTGGACCCTAAACCGTCCCCGTCCCCTAACCTTAACCGTAGCCCGAACCCTAACCCTAACCCTTCCCCGAAGCCTTCCCCTCACCCGTCCCCTAATCCTAACCCGTACGCTCACACTAACCCGCGCCCTCACACGTACGCTCCCCCTAAACCGTTGTCGTACCCTCACCTGGACCCTAAACCGTCCCCGTCCCCTAAACCTAACCCTAGCACGAACCCTAACCCTAACCCTTCCCCGAAGCCTTCCCCTCACCCGTCCCCTAATCCTAACCCGTACGCTCACACTAACCCGCACCCTCACACGTACGCTCCCCCTAAACCGTTGTCGTACCCTCAGCTGGACCCTAAATCGTCCCCGTCCCCTAACCCTAACCCTAGCCCGAACCCTAACCCTAACCCTTCCCCGAAACCTTCCCCTCACCCATTCCCTAATCCTATCCCGTACGCTCACACTAACCAGCGCCCTCACACGTACGCTCCCCCTAAACCGTTGTCGTACCCTCACCTGGACCCTAAACCGTCCCCGTCCCCTAACCCTAACCCTAGCCCGAACCCTAACCCTAACCCTTCCCCGAAGCCTTCCCCTCACCCGTCCCCTAATCCTAACCCGTACGCTCACACTAACCCGCGCCCTCACACGTACGCTCCCCCTAAACCATTGTCGTACCCTCACCTGGACCCTAAACCGTCCATATCCCCTAACCCTAACCCTAGCCCGAACCCTAACCCTAACCCTTCCCCGAAGCCTTCCCCTCACCCGTCCCCTAATCCTAATCCGTACGCTCACACTAACCCGCACCCTCACACGTACACTCCCCCTAAACTGTTGTCGTACCCTCACCTGGACCCTAAACCGTCCCCGTCCCCTAATCCTAACCCTAGCCCAAACCCTAACCGTAAAATTCCCCGGAGCCGTATACTCACCCGTCCCCTAATCCTAACCCGTACGCTCACACTAACCCGCGCCCTCACACGTACGCTCCCCCTAAACCGTTGTCGTACCCTCACCTGGACCCTAAACCGTCCCCGTCCCCTAACCTTAACCCTAGCCCGAACCCTAACCCTAACCCTTCCCCGAAGCCTTCCCCTCACCCTTCCCCTAATCCTAACCCGTACGCTCACACTAAACCGCGCCCTCACACGTACGCTCCCCCTAAGGCGTTGTCGTACCCTCACCTGGACCCTAAACCGTCCCCGTCCCCTAACCCTAACCCTAGCCCGAACCCTAACCCTAACCCTTCCCCGAAGCCTTCCCCTCACACGTCCCCTAATCCTAACCCGTACGCTCACACTAACCCACGCCCTCACACGTACGCTCCCCCTAATCCGTTTTCGTACCCTCACCTGGACCCTAAACCGTCCCCGTCCCCTAACCCTAACTCTAGCCCGAACCCTAACCCTAACCCTTCCCCGAAGCCTTCCCCTCACCCGTCCCCTAATCCTAACCCGTACGCTCACACTAACACACGCCCTCACACGTACGCTCCCCCTAAACCGTTGTCGTACCCTCACCTGGACCCTAAACCGTCCCCGTCCCCTAACCCTAACCCTAGCCCGAACCCTAACCCTAACCCTTCCCCGAAGCCTTCCCCTCACGCGTCCCCTAATCTTAACCCGTACGCTCACACTAACCCGCGCCCTCACACGTACGCTCCCCCTAAACCGTTGTCGTACCCTCACCTGGACCCTAAACCGTCCCCGTCCTCTAACCCTAACCCTAGCCCGAACCCTAACCCTAACCCTTCCCCGAAGCCTTCCCCTCACCCGTCCCCTAATCCTAAACCGTACGCTCACACTAACCCGCGCCCTCAGACGTACGCTCGCCCTAAACCGTTGTCGAACCCTCACCTGGACCCTAAACCGTCCCCGTCCCCTAACCCTAAACCTAGCCCGAACCCTAACCCTAACCCTTCCCCGAAGACTTCCCCTCACCCGTCCCCTAATCCTAACCCGTACGCTCACACTAACCCGCGCCCTGACACGTACTCTCGCCCTAAACTGTTGTCGTACCCTCACCTGGACCCTAAACCTTCCCCGACCCCTAAACCGAACCCTAGCCTGAACCCTAAACCTAACCCTTCCCTGAAGCCTTCCCCTCACCCGTACCCTAATCCTAACCCGTACGCTCACACTGACCCGCGCCCTCACACGTACGCTCCCCCTAAACCGTTGTCGTACCCTCACCTGGACCCTAAACCGTCCCCGTCCCCTAACCCTAACCCTAGCCCGAACCCTAACCCTAACCCTTCCCCGAAGCCTTCCCCTCACACGTCCCCTAATCCTAACCCGTACGCTCACACTAACCCACGCCCTCACACGTACGCTCCCCCTAATCCGTTGTCGTACCCTCACCTGGACCCTAAACCGTCCCCGTCCCCTAACCCTAACTCTAGCCCGAACCCTAACCCTAACCCTTCCCCGAAGCCTTCCCCTCACCCGTCCCCTAATCCTAACCCGTACGCTCACACTAACCCGCGCCCTCACACGTACGCTCCCCCTAAACCGTTGTCGTACCCTCACCTGGACCCTAAACCGTCCCCGTCCCCTAACCCTAACCCTAGCCCGAACCCTAACCCTAACCCTTCCCCGAAGCCTTCCCCTCACCCGTCCCCTAATCCTAACCCGTACGCTCACACTAACCCGCGCCCTCACACGTACTCTCACCCTAAACCGTTGTCGTACCCTCACCTGGACCCTAAACCGTCCCCGTCCCCTAACCCTAACCCTAGCCCGAACCCTAACCCTAACCCTTCCCCGAAGCCTTCCCCTCACCCGTCCCCTAATCCTAACCCGTACGTTCACACTGACCCGCGCCCTCAAACTTACGCTCCCCCTAAACCGTTGTCGTACCCTCACCTGGACCCTAAACAGTCCCCGTCCCCTAACCCTAACCCTAGCCCGAACCCTAACCCTAACCCTTCCCCGAAGGCTTCCCCTCACCCGTCACCTAATCCTAACCCGTACGCTCACACTAACCCGCTCCCTCACACGTACGCTCCCCCTAAACCGTTGTCGTACCCTCAACTGGACCCTAAACCGTCCCCGTCCCCTAACCCTAACCCTAGCCCGAACCCTAACCCTAACCCTTCCCCGAAGCCTTCCCCTCACCCGTCCCCTAATCCTAACCCGTACGCCCACAATAACCCGTGCCCTCACACGTACGCTCCCCCTAAACCGTTGTCGTACCCTCACCTGGACCCTAAACCGTCCCTGTCCCCAACCCTAACCTAGCCCGAACCCTAACCCTAACCCTTCCCCGAAGCCTTCCCCTCACCCGTCCCCTAATCCTAACCCGTACGCCCACACTAACCCGCGCCCTCACACGTACGCTCCCCCTAAACCGTTGTCGTACCCTCACCTGGACCCTAAACCGTCCCTGTCCCCTAACCCTAACCCTAGCCCGAACCCTAACCCTAACCCTTCCCCGAAGCCGTCCCCTCACCCGTCCCCTAATCCTAACCCGTACGCCCACACTAACCTGTGCCGTCACACGTACCCTCCCCCTAAACCGTTGTCGTACCCTCACCTGGACCTTAAACCGTCCCCGTCCCAAACCCTAACCCTAGCCCGAACCCTAACCCTAACCCTTCCCCGAAGCCTTCCCCTCACCAGTCCCCTAATCCTAACCCGTACGCTCACACTAACCGACGCCCTCACACGTACGCTCCCCCTAAACCGTTGTCGTACCCTCACCTGGACCCTAAACCGTCCCCGTGCCCTAACCCGAACCCTAGCCCTAACCCTAACCCTAACCCTTCCCCGAAGCCTTCCCCTCACCCGTCCCCTAATCCTAAACCGTACGCTCCCACTAACCCGCGCCCTCACACGTACGCTCGCCCTAAACCGTTGTCGTACCCTCACCTGGACCCTAAACCGTCCCCATCCCCTAACCCTAACCCGAGCCCGAACCCTAAACCTAACCCTTCCCCGAAGCCTTCCCCTCACCCGTCCCCTAATCCTAAACCGTACGCTCACACTAACCCGCGCCCTCACACGTACACTCGCCCTAAACCGTTGTCGTACCCTCACCTGGACCCTAAACCGTCCCCGTCCCCTAACCCTACCCTATCCCGAACCCTAACCCTAACCCTTCCACGAAGCCTTCCCCTCACCTGTCCCCTAATCCTAACCCGTACGCTCACACTAACCCGTGGCCTCAAACGTACTCTCGCCCTAAACTGTTGTCGTACCCTAACCTGGACCCTAAACCGTCCCCGTCCCCTAACCCGAACCCTAGCCCGAACCCTAACCCTAACCCTTCCCCGAAGCCTTCCCCTCACCCGTCCCTTAATCCTAACCCGTACGCTCACACTAACCCGCGCCCTCACACGTACGCTCCCCCTAAACCGTTGTCGTACCCTCACCTGGACCCTAAACCGTCCCCGTCCCCTAACCCTAACCCTAGACCGAACCCTAACCCTAACCCTTCCCCGAAGCCTTCCCCTCACCCGTCCCCTAATCCTAACCCGTACGCTCACACTAACCCGCGCCCTCACACGTATGCTCCCCCTAAACCGTTGTCGTACCCTCACCTGGACCCTAAACCGTCCCCGTCCCCTAACCCTAACCCTAGCCCGAACCCTAACCCTAACCCTTCCCCGAAGCCTTCCCCTCACCCGTCCCCTAATCCTAACCCGTACGTTCACACTGACCCGCGCCCTCACACTTACGCTCCCCCTAAACCGTTGTCGTACCCTCACCTGGACCCTAAACCGTCCCCGTCCCCTAACCCTAACCCTAGCCCGAACCCTAACCCTAACCCTTCCCCGAAGCCTTCCCCTCACCCGTCACCTAATCCTAACCCGTACGCTCACACTAACCCGCGCCCTCACACGTACTCTCCCCCTAAACCATTGTCGTACCCTCACCTGGACCCTAAACCGTCCCCGTCCCCTAACCCTAACCCTAGCCCGAACCCTAACCCTAACCCTTCCCCGAAACCTTCCCCTCACCCGTCCCCTAATCCTAAACCGTACGCTCACACTAACCCGCGCCCTCACACGTACGCTCGCCCTAAACCGTTGTCGTACCCTCACCTGGACCCTAAACCGTCCCCGTCCCCTAACCCTAACCCTAGCCCGAACCCTAACCCTAACCCTTCCCCGAAGCCTTCCCCTCACCCGTCCCCTAATCCTAACCCGTACGCTCACACTAACCCGTGGCCTCAAACGTACTCTCGCCCTAAACTGTTGTCGAACCCTCACCTGGACCCTAAACCGTCCCCGTCCCCTAACCCGAACCCTAGCCCGAACCCTAACCCTAACCCTTCCCCGAAGCCTTCCCCTCACCCGTCCCCTAATCCTAACCCGTACGCCCACACTAACCCGTGCCGTCAAACGTACCCTCCCCATAAACCGTTGTCGTACCCTCACCTGGACCTTAAACCGTCCCCGTCCCAAACCCTAACCCTAGCCCGAACCCTAACCCTAACCGTTCCCCGAAGCCTTCCCCTCACCCGTCCCCTAATCCTAACCCGTACGCCCACACTAACCCGTGCCGTCACACGTACCCTCCCCCTAAACCGTTGTCGTACCCTCACCTGGACCTTAAACCGTCCCCGTCCCAAACCCTAACCCTAGCCCGTACCCTAACCCTAACCCTTCCCCGAAGCCTTCCCCTCACCAGTCCCCTAATCCTAACCCGTACGCTCACACTAACCCGCGACCTCACATGTACGCTCCCCCTAAACCTTTGTCGTACCCTCACCTGGACCCTAAACCGTCCCCGTCCCCTAACCCTAACCCTAGCCCGAACCCTAACCCTAACCCTTCCCCGAAGCCTTCCCCTCACCCGTCCTAACCCGTACGCTCACACTAACCCGTGGGCTCAAACGTAATCTCGCCCTAAAGTGTTGTCGTACCCTCACCTGGACCCTAAACCGTCCCCGTCCCCTAACCCGAACCCTAGCCCGAACCCTAACCCTAACCGTTCCCCGAAGCCTTCCCCTCACCCGTACCCTAATCCTAACCCGTACGCTCACACTAACCCGCGCCCTCACACGTACGCTCCCCCTAAACCGTTGTCGTACCCTCACCTGGACCCTAAACCGTCCCTGTCCCCTAACACTAACCCTAGTCCGAACCGTAACCCTAACCCTTCCCCGAAGCCTTCCTCTCACCCGTCCCCTAATCCTAACCCGTACGCTCACACTAACCCGCGCCCTCACACGTACGCTCCCCCTAAACCGTTGTCGTACCCTCACCTGGACCCTAAACCGTCCCCGTCCCCTAACCCTAACCCTAGCCCGAACCCTAACCCTAAGCCTTCCCCGAAGACTTCCCCTCACCCGTCCCCTAATCCTAACCCGTACGCCCACACTAACCCGTGCCGTCACACGTACCCTCCCCCTAAACCGTTGTCGTACCCTCACCTGGACCCTAAACCGTCCCCTTCCCCTAACCCTAACCCTAGCCCGAACCCTAACCCTAACCCTTCCCCGAAGCCTTCCCCTCACCCGTCCCCTAATCCTAACCCGTACGCTCACACTAACCCGCGCTCTCACACTTACGCTCCCCCTAAACCGTTGTCGTACCCTCACCTGGACCCTAAACCGTCCCCTTCCCCTAACCCTAACCCTAGCCCGAACCCTAACCCTAAACCTTCCCCGAAGCCTTCCCCTCACCCGTCCCCTAATCCTAACCCGTACGCTCACACTAACCCGTGGCCTGAAACGTACTCTCGCCCTAAACTGTTGTCGAACCCTCACCTGGACCCTAAACCGTCCCCGTCCCCTAACCCGAACCCTAGCCCGAACCCTAACCCTAACCCTTCCCCGAAGCCTTCCCCTCACCCGTCCCCTAATCCTAAACCGTACGCTCACACTACCCTGCGCCCTCACACTTTCGCTCCCCTTAAACCGTTTTCGTACCCTCACCTGGACCCTAAACCGTCCCCGTCCCCTAACCCTAACCCTAGCCCGAACCCTAACCCTAACCCTTCCCCGAAGCCTTCCCCTCACCCGTCCCCTAATCCTAACCCGTACGCTCACACTAACCCGCGCCCTCACGTGTACGCTCCCCCTAAACCATTATCGTACCCTCACCTGGACCCTAAACCGTCCCCGTCCCCTAACCCTAACCCTAGCCCGAACCCTAACCCTAACCCTTCCCCGAAGCCTTCCCCTCACCCGTCCCCTAATCGTAACCCGTACGCCCACACTAACCCGGGCCCTCACACGTACGCTCCCCCTAAACCGTTGTCGTACCCTCACCTGGACCCTAAACCGTCCCCGTCCCCTAACCCGAACCCTAGCCCGAACCCTAACCCTAACCCTTCCCCGAAGCCTTCCCCTCACCCGTCCCCTAATCCTAACCCGTACGCTCACACTAACCCGCGCCCTCACACGTACGCTCCCCCTAAACCGTTGTCGTACCCTCACCTGGACCCTAAACCGTCCCCGTCCCCTAACCCTAACCCTAGCCCGAACCCTAACACTAACGCTTCCCCGAAGCCTTCCCCTCACCCGTCCCCTAATCCTAACCCGTACGCTCACACTAACCCACACCCTCACATGTACACTCCCCCTAAACCGTTGTCGTACCCTCACCTGGACCCTAAACCGTCCCCGTCCCCTAACCCTAACCCTAGCCCAAATCCTAACCGAAAACCTTCCCCGAAGCCTTATACTCACCCGTCCCCTAATCCTAACCCGTACGCTCACACTAACCAACGCCCTCACACGTACGCTCCCCCTAAACCGTTGTCGTACCCTCACCTGGACCGTAAACTGTCCCTGTCCCCTAAGCCTAACCCTAGCCCGAACCCTAACCCTAATCCTTCCCCGAAGCCTT
>NW_028138774.1:0-108132 GCF_964270905.1 Leucopleurus acutus | reverse complement strand
CCTAACCCCTAACCCCTAACCCTAACCCTAACCCTAACCCTAACCCTACCCTAACCCTAACCCTAACCCTAACCCTAACCCTAACCCTAACCCTAACCCTCACCCTAACCCTACCCCTAACCCTAACCCTAACCCTAACCCTAACCCTAACCCTAACCCTAACCCTAACCCTAACCCTAACCCTAACCCTAACCCTAACCCTAACCCTAACCCTAACCCTAACCCTAACCCTAACCCTAACCCTAACCCTAACCCTAACCCTAAACCCTAACCCTAACCCTAACCCTAACCCTAACCCTAACCCTAACCCTAACCCTAACCCTAACCCTAACCCTAACCCTAACCCTAACCCTAACCCTAACCCTAACCCTAACCCTAACCCTAACCCTAACCCTAACCCTAACCCTAACCCTAACCCTAACCCCTAACCCTAACCCTAACCCTAACCCTAACCCTAACCCTAACCCTAACCCTAACCCTAACCCTAACCCTAACCCTAACCCTAACCCTAACCCTAACCCTAACCCTAACCCTAACCCTAACCCTAACCCTAACCCCTAACCCTAACCCTAACCCTAACCCTAACCCTAACCCTAACCCTAACCCTAACCCTAACCCTAACCCTAACCCTAACCCTAACCCTAACCCTAACCCTAACCCTAACCCTAACCCTAACCCTAACCCTAACCCTAACCCTAACCCTAACCCTAACCCTAACCCTAACCCTAACCCTAACCCTAACCCTAACCCTAACCCTAACCCTAACCCTAACCCTAACCCTAACCCTAACCCTAACCCTAACCCTAACCCTAACCCTAACCCTAACCCTAACCCTAACCCTAACCCTAAACCATTGTCGTACCCTCACCTGGACCCTAAACCTTCCCCGTCCCCTAACCCTAACCCTAACCCTAACCCTAACCCTAACCCTAACCCTAACCCTAACCTAACCCTAACCCTTCCCTGAAGCCTTCCACTCACTCGTCCCCTAATCCTAACCCGTACGATCACACTAACCCACGCCCTCACACGTACGCTCCCCCTAAACCGTTGTCGTACCCTCACCTGGACCCTAAACCGTCCCCGTCCCCTAACCCTAACTCTAGCCCGAACCCTAACCCTAACCCTTCCCCGAAGCCTTCCCCTCACCCGTCCCCTAATCCTAACCCCTACGCTCACAGTAACCCGCGCCCTCACATGTACGCTCCCCCTAAACCGTTGTCGTACCCTCACCTGGACCCTAAACCGTCCCCGTCCCCTAACCCTAACCCTAGCCCGAACCCTAACCCTAACCATTCCCCGAAGCCTTCCCCTCACCCGTCCCCTAATCCTAACCCGTATGCTCACAGTAACCCGTGCCCTCACACGTACACTCCCCCTAAACCGCTGTCGTACCCTCACCTGGACCCTAAACCGTCCCCGTCCCCTAACCCTAACCCTAGCCCGAACCCTAACCCTAACCCTTCCCCGAAGCCTTCCCCTCACCCGTCCCCTAATCCTAACCCGTACGTTCACACTGACCCGCGCCCTCACACGTACGCTCCCCCTAAACCGTTGTCGTACCCTCACCTGGACCCTAAACCGTCCCCATCCCCTAACCCTAACCCTAGACCAAACCCTAAACCTAACCCTTCCCCGAAGCCTTCCACTCAGCCGTCCCCTAATCCTAACCCGTACGCTCACACTAACCCGCGCCCTCACACGTACGCTCCCCCTAAACCGTTGTCGTACCCTCACCTGGACCCTAAACCGTCCCCGTCCCCTAACCTTAACCCTAGCCAGAACCCTAAACCTAACACTTCCCCGAAGCCTTCCCCTCACCCGTCACCTAATCCTATCCCGTACGCTCACACTAACCCGCGCCCTCACACGTACGCTCCCCCTAAACCGTTGTCGTACCCTCACCTGGACCCTAAACCGTCCCCGTCCCCTAACCCTAACCCTAGCCCGAACCCTAACCCTAACACTTCCCCGAAGCCTTCCACTCACCTGTCCCCTAATCCTAACCCGTACGCTCACACTAACCCGCGCCCTCACACGTACTCTCGCCCTAAACCGTTGTCGCACCCTCACCTGGACCCTAAACCGTCCCCGTCCCCTAACCCTAACCCTAGCCCGAACCCTAAACCTAACCCTTCCCCGAAGCCTTCTCCAAACCCGTCCCCTAATCCTAACCCGTACGTTCAAACTGACCCGCGCCCTCACACGTACGCTCCCCCTAAACTTTTGTCGTACCCTCACCTGGACCCTAAACCTTCCCCGTCCCCTAACCCTAACCCTAACCCTAACCCTAACCCTAACCCTAACCCTAACCCTAACCTAACCCTAACCCTTCCCTGAAGCCTTCCACTCACTCGTCCCCTAATCCTAACCCGTACGATCACACTAACCCACGCCCTCACACGTACGCTCCCCCTAAACCGTTGTCGTACCCTCACCTGGACCCTAAACCGTCCCCGTCCCCTAACCCTAACTCTAGCCCGAACCCTAACCCTAACCCTTCCCCGAAGCCTTCCCCTCACCCGTCCCCTAATCCTAACCCCTACGCTCACAGTAACCCGCGCCCTCACATGTACGCTCCCCCTAAACCGTTGTCGTACCCTCACCTGGACCCTAAACCGTCCCCGTCCCCTAACCCTAACCCTAGCCCGAACCCTAACCCTAACCATTCCCCGAAGCCTTCCCCTCACCCGTCCCCTAATCCTAACCCGTATGCTCACAGTAACCCGTGCCCTCACACGTACACTCCCCCTAAACCGCTGTCGTACCCTCACCTGGACCCTAAACCGTCCCCGTCCCCTAACCCTAACCCTAGCCCGAACCCTAACCCTAACCCTTCCCCGAAGCCTTCCCCTCACCCATCCCCTAATCCTAACCCGTACGCTCACACTAACCCGCGCCCTCACACGTACGCTCCCCCTAAACCGTTGTCGTACCCTCACCTGGACCCTAAACCGTCCCCATCCCCTAACCGTAACCCTAGCCCGAACCCTAACCCTAACCCTTCCCCGAAGCCTTCCCCTCACCCGTCCCCTAATCCTAACCCGTACGCTCACACTAACCCGCGCCCTCACACGTACGCTCCCCCTAAACCTTTGTCGTACCCTCACCTGGACCCTAAACCGTCCCCGTCCCCTAACCCTAACCCTAGCCCGAAACCTAACCCTAACCCTTCCCTGAAGCCTTCCACTCACTCGTCCCCTAATCCTAACCCGTACGATCACACTAACCCGCGCCCTCACACGTACGCTCCCCCTAAACCGTTGTCGTACCCTCACCTGGACCCTAAACCGTCCCCGTCCCCTAACCCTAACCCTAGCCCGAACCCTAACCCTAACCCTTCCCCGAAGCCTTCCCCTCACCCGTCCCCTAATCCTAACCCGTACGCTCACAGTAACCCGCGCCCTCACACGTACGCTCCCCCTAAACCGTTGTCGTACCCTCACCTGGACCCTAAACCGTCCCCGTCCCCTAACCCTAACCCTAGCCCGAACCCTAACCCTAACCCTTCCCCGAAGCCTTCCCCTCACCCGTCCCCTAATCCTAACCCGTACGCTCACACTAAACCGCGCCCTCACACGTACGCTCCCCCTAAACCGTTGTTGTACCCTCACCTGGACCCTAAACCGTCCCCGTTCCCTAACCCTAACCCTAGCCCGAAACCTAACCCTAACCCTTCCCCGAAGCCTTCCCCTCACCCGTCCCCTAATCCTAACCCGTACGCTCACAGTAACCCGCGCCCTCACACGTACACTCCCCCTAAACCGTTGTCGTACACTCACCTGGACCCTAAACCGTCCCCGTCCCCTAACCCTAATCGTAGCCCGAACCCTAACCCTAACACCTCCCCGAAGACTTCCCCTCACCCGTCCCCTAATCCTAACCCGTACGCTCACACTAAACCGCGCCCTCACACGTACGCTCCCCCTAAACCTTTGTCGTACCCTCACCCGCACCCTAAACCGTCCCCGTCACCTAACCCTAACCCTAGCCCGAAACCTAACCCTAACCCTTCCCTGAAGCCTTCCCCTCACCCGTCCCCTAATCCTAACCCTTACGCTCACACTAACCCGCGCCCTCACACGTACGCTCCCCCTAAACCGTTGTCGTACCCTCACCTGGACCCTAAACCGTCCCCGTCCCCTAACCCTAACTCTAGCCCGAACCCTAACCCTAACCCTTCCCCGAAGCCTTCCCCTCACCCGTCCCCTAATCCTAACCCGTACGCTCACAGTAACCCGCGCCCTCACATGTACGCTCCCCCTAAACCGTTGTCGTACCCTCACCTGGACCCTAACCCGTCCCCGTCCCCTAACCCTACCCCTAGCCCGAACCCTAACCCTAACCATTCCCCGAAGCCTTCCCCTCACCCGTCCCCTAATCCTAACCCGTATGCTCACAGTAACCCGTGCCCTCACACGTACACTCCCCCTAAACCGTTGTCGTACCCTCACCTGGACCCTAATCCGTCCCCGTCCCCTAAACCTAACCCTAGCCCGAACCCTAACCCTAACCCTTCCCCGAAGCCTTCCCCTCACCCGTCCCCTAATCCTAACCCGTACGCTCACAGTAACCCGCGCCCTCACACGTACGCTCCCCCTAAACCGTTGTCGTACCCTCACCTGGACCCTAAACCGTCCCCGTCCCCTAACCCTAACCCTAGCCCGAACCCTAACTCTAACCCTTCCCCGAAGCCTTCCACTCACCCGTTCCCTAATCCTAACCCATATGCTCATACTAACCCGCGCCCTCACACGTACGCTGCCCCTAAACCGTTGTCGTATCCTCACCTGGACCCTAAACCGTCCCCGTCCCCTAACCCTAACCCTAGCCCGAACCGTAACCCTAACACTTCCCCGAAGCCTTCCCCTCACCCGTCCCCTAATCCTAACCCGTACGCCCACACTAACCCGTGCCCTCACACGTACGCTCCCCCTAAACCGTTGTCGTACCCTCACCTGGACCCTAAACCGTCCCCGTCCCCTAACCCTAACCCTAGCCCGAACCCTAACCCTAACCCTTCCCCGAAGCCTTACCCTCACCCGTCCCCTAATCCTAACCCGTACGCTCACACTATCCTGCGCCCTCACACGTACGCTCCCCCTAAACCGTTGTCGTACCCTCACCTGGACCCTAAACCGTCCCCGTCCCCTAACCATAACCCTAGCCCGAACCCTAACCCTAACCCTTCCCCGAAGCCTTCCCCTCACCCATCCCCTAATCCTAACCCGTACGCTCACACTAACCCGCTCCCTCACACGTACACTCCCCCTAAACCGTTGTCGTACATTCACCTGGACCCTAAACCATCCCCGTCCCCTAACCCTAACCCTAGCCCGAACCCTAACCCTAACCCTTCCCCAAAGCCTTCCCCTCACCCGTCCCCTAATCCTAACCCGTACGCTCACACTAACCCGCGCCCTCACACGTACGCTCCCCCTAAACCGTTGTCGTACCCTCACCTGGACCCTAAACCATCCCCGTCCCCTAACCCTAACCCTAGCCCGAACCCTTCCCCTAACCCTTCACCGAAGCCTTCCCCTCACCCGTCCCCTAATCCTAACCCGTACGCTCACACTAACCCGCGCCCTCACACGTATGCTCCCCCTAAACCATTGTCGTACCCTCACCTGGACCCTAAACCGTCCCCATCCCCTAACCCTAACCCTAGCCCAAACCCTAACCCTAACACTTCCCCGAAGCCTTCCCCTCACCCGTCCCCTAATCCTAACCCGTATGCTCACACTAACCCGCGCCCTCACACGTACGCTCACCCTAAACCGTTGTCGTACCCTCACCTGGACCCTAAACCGTCCCCGTCCCCTAACCCTAAACCTAGCCCGAACCCTAACCCTAACCCTTCCCCGAAGCCTTCCCCTCACCCGTCCCCTAATCCTAACCCGTACGCTCACAGTAACCCACGCCCTCACACGTACGCTGCCCCTAAACCGTTGTCGTACCGTCACATGGACCCTAAACCGTCCCCGTCCCCTAACCCTAACCCTAGCCCGAACCCTAACCCTAACACTTCCCCGAAGCCTTCCCCTCACCCGTCCCCTAATCCTAACCCGTACGCTCACACTAACCCGCGCCCTCACACGTACGCTCCCCCTAAACCTTTGTCGTACCCTCACCTGGACCCTAAACCGTCCCCGTCCCCTAAACCTAACCCTAGCCCGAACCCTAACCCTAACCCTTCCCCAAAGCCTTCCCCTCACCCGTCCCCTAATCCTAACCCGTACGCTCACACTAACCCGCGCCCTCACACGTACGCTCCCCCTAAACCGTTGTCGTACCCTCACCTGGACCCTAAACCATCCCCGTCCCCTAACCCTAACCCTAGCCCGAACCCTTCCCCTAACCCTTCACCGAAGCCTTCCCCTCACCCGTCCCCTAATCCTAACCCGTACGCTCACACTAACCCGCGCCCTCACACGTATGCTCCCCCTAAACCATTGTCGTACCCTCACCTGGACCCTAAACCGTCCCCGTCCCCTAACCCTAACCCTAGCCCGAACCCTAACCCTAACCCTTCCCCGAAGCCTTCCCCTCACCCGTCCCCTAATCCTAACCCGTACGCTCACAGTAACCCACGCCCTCACACGTACGCTGCCCCTAAACCGTTGTCGTACCGTCACCTGGACCCTAAACCGTCCCCGTCCCCTAACCCTAACCCTAGCCCGAACCCTAACCCTAACACTTCCCCGAAGCCTTCCCCTCACCCGTCCCCTAATCCTAACCCGTACGCTCACACTAACCCGCGCCCTCACACGTACGCTCCCCCTAAACCTTTGTCGTACCCTCACCTGGACCCTAAACCGTCCCCGTCCCCTAAACCTAACCCTAGCCCGAACCCTAACCCTAACCCTTCCCTGAAGCCTTCCCCTCACCCGTCCCCTAATACTAACCCGTATGCTCACACTAACCCGCGCCCTCACACGTACGCTCCCCCTAAACCGTTGTCGTACCCTCACCTGGACCCTAAACCGTCCCCGTCCCCTAACCCTAACCCTAGCCTGAATCCTAACCCTAACCCTTCCCCGAAGCCTTCCACTCACCCGTCCCCTAATCCTAACCCGTACGCTCACACTAACCCGCGCCCTCACACGTACGCTCCCCCTAAACCGTTGTCGTACCCTCACCTGGAACCTAAACCGTCCCCGTCCCCTAACCCTAACCCTAGCCCGAACCCTAACCCTAACCCTTCCCCGAAGCCTTCCCCTCACCCGTCCCCTAATCCTAACCCGTACGCTCACACTAACCCGCGCCCTCACACGTACGCTCCCCCTAAACCGTTGTCGTACCCTCACCTGGACCCTAAACTGTCCCCGTCCCCTAATCCTAACCCTAGCCCGAACCCTAACCCTAACCCTTCCCCGAAGCCTTCCCCTCACCCGTCCCCTAATCCTAACCCGTACGCCCACACTAACCCGCGCCCTCACACGTACGCTCCCCCTAAACCGTTGTCGTACCCTCACCTGGACCCTAAACCGTCCCCGTCCCCTAACCCTAACCCTAGCACGAACCCTAACCCTAACCATTCTCCGAAGCCTTACACTCACCCGTCCCCTAATCCTAACCCGTACGCTCACACTATCCCGTGCCCTCACACGTACGCTCCCCCTAAACCGTTGTCGTACCCTCACCTGGACCCTAAACCGTCCCCGTCCCCTAACCCTAACCCTAGCCCGAACCCTAACCCTAACCATTCCCCGAAGCCTTCCCCTCACCCGTCCCCTAATCCTAACCCGTACGCTCACAGTAACCCGCGCCCTCACACGTACACTCCCCCTAAACCGTTGTCGTACCCTCACCTCGACCCTAAACCGTCCCCGTCCCCTAACCCTAATCGTAGCCCGAACCCTAACCCTAACACTTCCCCGAAGACTTCCCCTCACCCGTCCCCTAATCCTAACCCGTACGCTCACACTAAACCGCGCCCTCACACGTACGCTCCCCCTAAACCTTTGTCGTACCCTCACCCGGACCCTAAACCGTCCCCGTCCCCTAACCCTAACCCTAGCCCGAACCCTAACCCTAACCCTTCCTTGAAGCCTTCCCCTCACCCGTCCCCTAATCCTAACCCGTACGCTCACACTAACCCGCGCCCTCACACGTACGCTCCCCCTAAACCGTTGTCGTACCCTCACCTGGACCCTAAACCGTCCCCGTCCCCTAACCCTAACTCTAGCCCGAACCCTAACCCTAACCCTTCCCCGAAGCCTTCCCCTCACCCGTCCCCTAATCCTAACCCCTACGCTCACAGTAACCCGCGCCCTCACATGTACGCTCCCCCTAAACCGTTGTCGTACCCTCACCTGGACCCTAAACCGTCCCCGTCCCCTAACCCTAACCCTAGCCCGAACCCTAACCCTAACCATTCCCCGAAGCCTTCCCCTCACCCGTCCCCTAATCCTAACCCGTATGCTCACAGTAACCCGTGCCCTCACATGTACACTCCCCCTAAACCGTTGTCGTACCCTCACCTGGACCCTAAACCGTCCCCGTCCCCTAACCCTAACCCTAGCCCGAACCCTAACCCTAACCCTTCCCCGAAGCCTTCCCCTCACCCATCCCCTAATCCTAACCCGTACGCTCACACTAACCCGCGCCCTCACACGTACGCTCCCCCTAAACCGTTGTCGTACCCTCACCTGGACCCTAAACCGTCCCCATCCCCTAACCCTAACCCTAGCCCGAACCCTAACCCTAACCCTTCCCCGAAGCCTTCCCCTCACCCGTCCCCTAATCCTAACCCGTACGCTCACACTAACCCGCGCCCTCACACGTACGCTCCCCCTAAACCTTTGTCGTACCCTCACCTGGACCCTAAACCGTCCCCGTCCCCTAACCCTAACCCTAGCCCGAAACCTAACCCTAACCCTTCCCTGAAGCCTTCCACTCACTCGTCCCCTAATCCTAACCCGTACGATCACACTAACCCGCGCCCTCACACGTACGCTCCCCCTAAACCGTTGTCGTACCCTCACCTGGACCCTAAACCGTCCCCGTCCCCTAACCCTAACCCTAGCCCGAACCCTAACCCTAACCCTTCCCCGAAGCCTTCCCCTCACCCGTCCCCTAATCGTAACCCGTACGCTCACAGTAACCCGCGCCCTCACACGTACGCTTCCCCTAAACCGTTGTCGTACCGTCACCTGGACCCTAAACCGTCCCCGTCCCCTAACCCTAACCCTAGCCCGAACCCTAACTCTAACCCTTCCCCGAAGCCTTCCACTCACCCGTTCCCTAATCCTAACCCATATGCTCATACTAACCCGCGCCCTCACACGTACGCTGCCCCTAAACCGTTGTCGTATCCTCACCTGGACCCTAAACCGTCCCCGTCCCCTAACCCTAACCCTAGCCCGAACCGTAACCCTAACACTTCCCCGAAGCCTTCCCCTCACCCGTCCCCTAATCCTAACCCGTTCGCCCACACTAACCCGTGCCCTCACACGTACGCTCCCCGTAAACCGTTGTCGTACCCTCACCTGGACCCTAAACCGTCCCCGTCCCCTAACCCTAACCCTAGCCCAAACCCTAACCCTAACCCTTCCCCGAAGCCTTCCACTCACCCGTTCCCTAATCCTAACCCATATGCTCATACTAACCCGCGCCCTCACATGTACGCTGCCCCTAAACCGTTGTCGTATCCTCACCTGGACCCTAAACCGTCCCCTAACCCTAACCCTAACCCTAGACCGAACCGTAACCCTAACACTTCCCCGAAGCCTTCCCCTCACCCGTCCCCTAATCCTAACCCGTACGCCCACACTAACCCGTGCCCTCACACGTACGCTCCCCCTAAACCGTTGTCGTACCCTCACCTGGACCCTAAACCGTCCCCGTCCCCTAACCCTAACCCTAGCCCGAACCCTAACCCTAACCCTTCCCCGAAGCCTTACCCTCACCCGTCCCCTAATCCTAACCCTTACGCTCACACTATCCTGCGCCCTCACACGTACGCTCCCCCTAAACCGTTGTCGTACCCTCACCTGGACCCTAAACCGTCCCCGTCCCCTAACCATAACCCTAGCCCGAACCCTAACCCTAACCCTTCCCCGAAGCCTTCCCCTCACCCATCCCCTAATCCTAACCCGTACGCTCACACTAACCCGCTCCCTCACACGTACACTCCCCCTAAACCGTTATCGTACATTCACCTGGACCCTAAACCATCCCCGTCCCCTAACCCTAACCCTAGCCCGAACCCTAACCCTAACCCTTCCCCAAAGCCTTCCCCTCACCCGTCCCCTAATCCTAACCCGTACGCTCACACTAACCCGCGCCCTCACACGTACGCTCCCCCTAAACCGTTGTCGTACCCTCACCTGGACCCTAAACCATCCCCGTCCCCTAACCCTAACCCTAGCCCGAACCCTTCCCCTAACCCTTCACCGAAGCCTTCCCCTCACCCGTCCCCTAATCCTAACCCGTACGCTCACACTAACCCGCGCCCTCACACGTATGCTCCCCCTAAACCATTGTCGTACCCTCACCTGGACCCTAAACCGTCCCCGTCCCCTAACCCTAACCCTAGCCCAAACCCTAACCCTAACACTTCCCCGAAGCCTTCCCCTCACCCGTCCCCTAATCCTAACCCGTATGCTCACACTAACCCGCGCCCTCACACGTACGCTCACCCTAAACCGTTGTCGTACCCTCACCTGGACCCTAAACCGTCCCCGTCCCCTAACCCTAACCCTAGCCCGAACCCTAACCCTAACCCTTCCCCGAAGCCTTCCCCTCACCCGTCCCCTAATCCTAACCCGTACGCTCACAGTAACCCACGCCCTCACACGTACGCTGCCCCTAAACCGTTGTCGTACCGTCACCTGGACCCTAAACCGTCCCCGTCCCCTAACCCTAACCCTAGCCCGAACCCTAACCCTAACACTTCCCCGAAGCCTTCCCCTCACCCGTCCCCTAATCCTAACCCGTACGCTCACACTAACCCGCGCCCTCACACGTACGCTCCCCCTAAACCTTTGTCGTACCCTCACCTGGACCCTAAACCGTCCCCGTCCCCTAAACCTAACCCTAGCCCGAACCCTAACCCTAACCCTTCCCTGAAGCCTTCCCCTCACCCGTCCCCTAATACTAACCCGTATGCTCACACTAACCCGCGCCCTCACACGTACGCTCCCCCTAAACCGTTGTCGTACCCTCACCTGGACCCTAAACCGTCCCCGTCCCCTAACCCTAACCCTAGCCTGAATCCTAACCCTAACCCTTCCCCGAAGCCTTCCACTCACCCGTCCCCTAATCCTAACCCGTACGCTCACACTAACCCGCGCCCTCACACGTACGCTCCCCCTAAACCGTTGTCGTACCCTCACCTGGAACCTAAACCGTCCCCGTCCCCTAACCCTAACCCTAGCCCGAACCCTAACCCTAACCCTTCCCCGAAGCCTTCCCCTCACCCGTCCCCTAATCCTAACCCGTACGCCCACACTAACCCGCGCCCTCACACGTACGCTCCCCCTAAACCGTTGTCGTACCCTCACCTGGACCCTAAACCGTCCCCGTCCCCTAACCCTAACCCTAGCACGAACCCTAACCCTAACCCTTCTCCGAAGCCTTACACTCACCCGTCCCCTAATCCTAACCCGTACGCTCACACTATCCCGTGCCCTCACACGTACGCTCCCCCTAAACCGTTGTCGTACCCTCACCTGGACCCTAAACCGTCCCCGTCCCCTAACCCTAACCCTAGCCCGAACCCTAACCCTAACCATTCCCCGAAGCCTTCCCCTCACCCGTCCCCTAATCCTAACCCGTACGCTCACAGTAACCCGCGCCCTCACACGTACACTCCCCCTAAACCGTTGTCGTACCCTCACCTCGACCCTAAACCGTCCCCGTCCCCTAACCCTAATCGTAGCCCGAACCCTAACCCTAACACTTCCCCGAAGACTTCCCCTCACCCGTCCCCTAATCCTAACCCGTACGCTCACACTAACCCGCGCCCTCACACGTACGCTCCCCCTAAACCTTTGTCGTACCCTCACCCGGACCCTAAACCGTCCCCGTCCCCTAACCCTAACCCTAGCCCAAACCCTAACCCTAACACTTCCCCGAAGCCTTCCCCTCACCCGTCCCCTAATCCTAACCCGTATGCTCACACTAACCCGCGCCCTCACACGTACGCTCACCCTAAACCGTTGTCGTACCCTCACCCGGACCCTAAACCGTCCCCGTCCCCTAACCCTAACCCTAGCCCGAACCCTAACCCTAACCCTTCCCCGAAGCCTTCCCCTCACCCGTCCCCTAATCCTAACCCGTACGCTCACAGTAACCCACGCCCTCACACGTACGCTCCCCCTAAACCGTTGTCGTACCCTCACCTGGACCCTAAACCGTCCCCGTCCCCTAACCCTAACTCTAGCCCGAACCCTAACCCTAACCCTTCCCCGAAGCCTTCCCCTCACCCGTCCCCTAATCCTAACCCCTACGCTCACAGTAACCCGCGCCCTCACATGTACGCTCCCCCTAAACCGTTGTCGTACCCTCACCTGGACCCTAAACCGTCCCCGTCCCCTAACCCTAACCCTAGCCCGAACCCTAACCCTAACCATTCCCCGAAGCCTTCCCCTCACCCGTCCCCTAATCCTAACCCGTATGCTCACAGTAACCCGTGCCCTCACATGTACACTCCCCCTAAACCGTTGTCGTACCCTCACCTGGACCCTAAACCGTCCCCGTCCCCTAACCCTAACCCTAGCCCGAACCCTAACCCTAACCCTTCCCCGAAGCCTTCCCCTCACCCATCCCCTAATCCTAACCCGTACGCTCACACTAACCCGCGCCCTCACACGTACGCTCCCCCTAAACCGTTGTCGTACCCTCACCTGGACCCTAAACCGTCCCCATCCCCTAACCCTAACCCTAGCCCGAACCCTAACCCTAACCCTTCCCCGAAGCCTTCCCCTCACCCGTCCCCTAATCCTAACCCGTACGCTCACACTAACCCGCGCCCTCACACGTACGCTCCCCCTAAACCTTTGTCGTACCCTCACCTGGACCCTAAACCGTCCCCGTCCCCTAACCCTAACCCTAGCCCGAAACCTAACCCTAACCCTTCCCTGAAGCCTTCCACTCACTCGTCCCCTAATCCTAACCCGTACGCTCACACTAACCCGCGCCCTCACACGTACGCTCCCCCTAAACCGTTGTCGTACCCTCACCTGGACCCTAAACCGTCCCCGTCCCCTAACCCTAACCCTAGCCCGAACCCTAACCCTAACCCTTCCCCGAAGCCTTCCCCTCACCCGTCCCCTAATCGTAACCCGTACGCTCACAGTAACCCGCGCCCTCACACGTACGCTTCCCCTAAACCATTGTCGTACCCTCACCTGGACCCTAAACCGTCCCCGTCCCCTAACCCTAACCCTAGCCCGAACCCTAACTCTAACCCTTCCCCGAAGCCTTCCACTCACCCGTTCCCTAATCCTAACCCATATGCTCATACTAACCCGCGCCCTCACACGTACGCTGCCCCTAAACCGTTGTCGTATCCTCACCTGGACCCTAAACCGTCCCCGTCCCCTAACCCTAACCCTAGCCCGAACCGTAACCCTAACACTTCCCCGAAGCCTTCCCCTCACCCGTCCCCTAATCCTAACCCGTTCGCCCACACTAACCCGTGCCCTCACACGTACGCTCCCCCTAAACCGTTGTCGTACCCTCACCTGGACCCTAAACCGTCCCCGTCCCCTAACCCTAACCCTAGCCCAAACCCTAACCCTAACCCTTCCCCGAAGCCTTCCACTCACCCGTTCCCTAATCCTAACCCATATGCTCATACTAACCCGCGCCCTCACATGTACGCTGCCCCTAAACCGTTGTCGTATCCTCACCTGGACCCTAAACCGTCCCCGTCCCCTAACCCTAACCCTAGACCGAACCGTAACCCTAACACTTCCCCGAAGCCTTCCCCTCACCCGTCCCCTAATCCTAACCCGTACGCCCACACTAACCCGTGCCCTCACACGTACGCTCCCCCTAAACCGTTGTCGTACCCTCACCTGGACCCTAAACCGTCCCCGTCCCCTAACCCTAACCCTAGCCCGAACCCTAACCCTAACACTTCCCCGAAGCCTTACCCTCACCCGTCCCCTAATCCTAACCCTTACGCTCACACTATCCTGCGCCCTCACACGTACGCTCCCCCTAAACCGTTGTCGTACCCTCACCTGGACCCTAAACCGTCCCCGTCCCCTAACCCTAACCCTAGCCCGAACCCTAACCCTAACCCTTCCCCGAAGCCTTCCCCTCACCCATCCCCTAATCCTAACCCGTACGCTCACACTAACCCGCTCCCTCACACGTACACTCCCCCTAAACCGTTGTCGTACCCTCACCTGGACCCTAAACCATCCCCGTCCCCTAACCCTAACCCTAGCCCGATCCCTAACCCTAACCCTTCCCCAAAGCCTTCCACTCACCCGTCCCCTAATCCTAACCCGTACGCTCACACTAACCCGCGCCCTCACACGTACGCTCCCCCTAAACCGTTGTCGTACCCTCACCTGGACCCTAAACCGTCCCCGTCCCCTAACCCTAACCCTAGCCCGAACCCTTCCCCTAACCCTTCACCGAAGGCTTCCCCTCACCCGTCCCCTAATCCTAACCCGTACGCTCACACTAACCCGCGCCCTCACACGTATGCTCCCCCTAAACCATTGTCGTACCCTCACCTGGACACTAAACCGTCCCCGTCCCCTAACCCTAACCCTAGCCCGAACCCTAACCCTAACCCTTCCCCGAAGCCTTCCCCTCACCCGTCCCCTAATCCTAACCCGTATGCTCACACTAACCCGCGCCCTCACACGTACGCTCCCCCTAAACCGTTGTCGTACCCTCACCTGGACCCTAAACCGTCCCCGTCCCCTAACCCTAACCCTAGCCCGAACCCTAACCCTAACCCTTCCCCGAAGCCTTCCCCTCACCCGTCCCCTAATCCTAACCCGTACGCTCACACTAACCCGCGCCCTCACACGTACGCTCCCCCTAAACCTTTGTCGTACCCTCACCTGGACCCTAAACCATCCCCGTCCCCTAAACCTAACCCTAGCCCGAACCCTAACCCTAACCCTTCCCTGAAGCCTTCCCCTCACCCGTCCCCTAATACTAACCCGTACGCTCACACTAACCCGCGCCCTCACACGTACGCTCCCCCTAAACCGTTGTCGTACCCTCAACTGGACCCTAAACCGTCCCCGTCCCCTAACCCTAACCCTAGCCCAAACCCTAACCCTAACCCTTCCCCGAAGCCTTCCCCTCACCCGTCCCCAAATCCTAACCCTTACGCTCACACTAACCCGCGCCCTCACACGTACGCTCCCCCTAAACCGTTGTCGTACCCTCACCTGGACCCTAAACCGTCCCCGTCCCCTAACCCTAACCTTCGCCCGAACCCTAACCCTTACCCTTCCCTGAAGCCTTCCCCTCACCCGTCCCCTAATCCTAACCCGTACGCTCACACTAACCCGCGCCCTCACACGTACGCTCCCCCTAAACCGTTGTCATACCCTCACCTGGACCCTAAACCGTCCCCGTCCCCTAACCCTAACCCTAGCCCGAATCCTAACCCTAACCCTTCCCCGAAGCCTTACCATCACCCGTCCCCTAATCCTAACCCGAACGCTCACACTAACCCGCGCCCTCACACGTACGCTCCCCCTAAACCGTTGTCGTACCCTCACCTGGACCCTAAACCGTCCCCGTCCCCTAACCCTAACCCTAGCCCGAACCCTAACCCTAACACTTCCCCGAAGCCTTCATCTCACCCGTCCCCTAATCCTAACCCGTACGCTCACACTAAACCGCGCCCTCACACGTACGCTCCCCCTAAACCGTTGTCGTCCCCTCACCTGGACCCTAAACCGTCCCCGTCCCCTAATCCTAACCCTAGCCCGAACCCTAACCCTAACCCTTCCCCGAAGCCTTCCACTCACCCGTCCCCTAATCCTAACCCGTACGCTCACACTAACCCGCGCCCTCACACGTACGCTCCCCCTAAACCGTTGTCGTACCCTCACCTGGAACCTAAACCGTCCCCGTCCCCTAACCCTAACCCTAGCCCGAACCCTAAACCTAACCCTTCCCCGAAGCCTTCCCCTCACCCGTCCCCTAATACTAACCCGTACGCTCACACTAACCCGCGCCCTCACACGTACGCTACCCCTAAACCGTTGTCGTACCCTCACCTGGACCCTAAACCGTCCCCGTCCCCTAACCCTAACCCTAGCCCGAACCCTAACCCTAACCCTTCCCCGAAGCCTTCCCCTCACCCGTCCACTAATCCTAACCCGTACGCTCACACTAACCCGCGCCCTCACACGTACGCTCCCCCTAAACCGTTGTCGTACCCTCACCTGGACCCTAAACTGTCCCCGTCCCCTAATCCTAACCCTAGCCCGAACCCTAACCCTAACCCTTCCCCGAAGCCTTCCCCTCACCCGTCCCCTAATCCTAACCCGTACGCTCACACTAACCCGCGCCCTCACACGTACGCTCCCCCTAAACCGTTGTCGTACCCTCACCTGGACCCTAAACCGTCCCCGTGCCCTAACCCTAACCCTAGTCCGAACCCTAACCCTAACCCTTCCCCGAAGCCTTCCCCTCACCCGTCCCCTAATCCTAACCCGTACGCTCACAGTAACCCGCGCCCTCACACGTACGCTGCCCCTAAACCGTTGTCGTACCGTCACCTGGACCCTAAACCGTCCCCGTCCCCTAACCCTAACCCTAGCCCGAACCCTAACCCTAACCCTTCCCCGAAGCCTTCCCCTCACCCGTCCCCTAATCCTAAACCGTACGCTCACAATAACCCGCGCCCTCACACGTACGCTCCCCCTAAACCTTTGTCGTACCCTCACCTGGACCCTAAACCGTCCCCGTCCCCTAACCCTAACCCTAGCCCGAACCCTAACCCTAACCCTTCCCCGAAGCCTTCCCCTCACCTGTCCCCTAATACTAACCCGTACGCTCACACTAACCCGCGCCCTCACACGTACGCTCCCCCTAAATCGTTGTCGTACCCTCACCTGGACCCTAAACCGTCCCCGTCCCCTAACCCTAACCCTAGCCTGAACCCTAACCCTAACCCTTCCCCGAAGCCTTCCCCTCACCCGTCCCCTAATCCTAAACCGTACGCTCACACTAACCCGCGCCCTCACACGTACGCTCCCCCTAAACCGTTGTCGTACCCTCACCTGGACCCTAAACAGTCCCCGTCCCCTAACCCTAACCCTAGCCCAAACCCTAACCCTAACCCTTCCCCGAAGCCTTCCACTCACCCGTTCCCTAATCCTAACCCATATGCTCATACTAACCCGCGCCCTCACATGTACGCTGCCCCTAAACCGTTGTCGTATCCTCACCTGGACCCTAAACCGTCCCCGTCCCCTAACCCTAACTCTAGCCCGAACCCTAACCCTAACCCTTCCCCGAAGCCTTCCCCTCACCCGTCCCCTAATCCTAACCCCTACGCTCACAGTAACCCGCGCCCTCACATGTACGCTCCCCCTAAACCGTTGTCGTACCCTCACCTGGACCCTAAACCGTCCCCGTCCCCTAACCCTAACCCTAGCCCGAACCCTAACCCTAACCATTCCCCGAAGCCTTCCCCTCACCCGTCCCCTAATCCTAACCCGTACGCTCACAGTAACCCGCGCCCTCACATGTACACTCCCCCTAAACCGTTGTCGTACCCTCACCTGGACCCTAAACCGTCCCCGTCCCCTAACCCTAACCCTAGCCCGAACCCTAACCCTAACCCTTCCCCGAAGCCTTCCCCTCACCCATCCCCTAATCCTAACCCGTACGCTCACACTAACCCGCGCCCTCACACGTACGCTCCCCCTAAACCGTTGTCGTACCCTCACCTGGACCCTAAACCGTCCCCATCCCCTAACCCTAACCCTAGCCCGAACCCTAACCCTAACCCTTCCCCGAAGCCTTCCCCTCACCCGTCCCCTAATCCTAACCCGTACGCTCACACTAACCCGCGCCCTCACACGTACGCTCCCCCTAAACCTTTGTCGTACCCTCACCTGGACCCTAAACCGTCCCCGTCCCCTAACCCTAACCCTAGCCCGAAACCTAACCCTAACCCTTCCCTGAAGCCTTCCACTCACTCGTCCCCTAATCCTAACCCGTACGATCACACTAACCCGCGCCCTCACACGTACGCTCCCCCTAAACCGTTGTCGTACCCTCACCTGGACCCTAAACCGTCCCCGTCCCCTAACCCTAACCCTAGCCCGAACCCTAACCCTAACCCTTCCCCGAAGCCTTCCCCTCACCCGTCCCCTAATCGTAACCCGTACGCTCACAGTAACCCGCGCCCTCACACGTACGCTCCCCCTAAACCGTTGTCGTACCCTCACCTGGACCCTAAACCGTCCCCGTCCCCTAACCCTAACCCTAGCCCGAACCCTAACTCTAACCCTTCCCCGAAGCCTTCCACTCACCCGTTCCCTAATCCTAACCCATATGCTCATACTAACCCGCGCCCTCACACGTACGCTGCCCCTAAACCGTTGTCGTATCCTCACCTGGACCCTAAACCGTCCCCGTCCCCTAACCCTAACCCTAGCCCGAACCGTAACCCTAACACTTCCCGGAAGCCTTCCCCTCACCCGTCCCCTAATCCTAACCCGTACGCCCACACTAACCCGTGCCCTCACACGTACGCTCCCCCTAAACCGTTGTCGTACCCTCACCTGGACCCTAAACCGTCCCCGTCCCCTAACCCTAACCCTAGCCCAAACCCTAACCCTAACCCTTCCCCGAAGCCTTCCACTCACCCGTTCCCTAATCCTAACCCATATGCTCATACTAACCCGCGCCCTCACATGTACGCTGCCCCTAAACTGTTGTCGTATCCTCACCTGGACCCTAAACCGTCCCCGTCCCCTATCCCTAACCCTAGACCGAACCGTAACCCTAACACTTCCCCGAAGCCTTCCCCTCACCCGTCCCCTAATCCTAACCCGTACGCCCACACTAACCCGTGCCCTCACACGTACGCTCCCCCTAAACCGTTGTCGTACCCTCACCTGGACCCTAAACCGTCCCCGTCCCCTAACCCTAACCCTAGCCCGAACCCTAACCCTAACCCTTCCCCGAAGCCTTACCCTCACCCGTCCCCTAATCCTAACCCTTACGCTCACACTATCCTGCGCCCTCACACGTACGCTCCCCCTAAACCGTTGTCGTACCCTCACCTGGACCCTAAACCGTCCCCGTCCCCTAACCCTAACCCTAGCCCGAACCCTAACCCTAACCCTTCCCCGAAGCCTTCCCCTCACCCATCCCCTAATCCTAACCCGTACGCTCACACTAACCCGCTCCCTCACACGTACACTCCCCCTAAACCGTTGTCGTACCCTCACCTGGACCCTAAACCATCCCCATCCCCTAACCCTAACCCTAGACCAAACCCTAAACCTAACACTTCCCCGAAGCCTTCCCCTCACCCGTCCCCTAATCCTAACCTGTACGCTCACACTAACCCGCGCCCTCACACGTACGCTCCCCCTAAACCGTTGTCGTACCCTCACCTGGACCCTAAACCGTCCCCGTCCCCTAAACTTAACCCTAGCCAGAACCCTAAACCTAACACTTCCCCGAAGCCTTCCCCTCACCCGTCACCTAATCCTATCCCGTACGCTCACACTAACCCGCGCCCTCACACGTACGCTCCCCCTAAACCGTTGTCGTACCCACACCTGGACCCTAAACCGTCCCCGTCCCCTAACCCTAACCCTAGCCCGAACCCTAACCCTAACACTTCCCCGAAGCCTTCCACTCACCCGTCCCCTAATCCTAACCCGTACGCTCACACTAACACGCGCCCTCACACGTACTCTCGCCCTAAACTGTTGTCGTACCCTCACCTGGACCCTAAACCGTCCCCGTCCCCTAACCCTAACCCTAGCCCGAACCCTAAACCTAACCCTTCCCCGAAGCCTTCTCCAAACCCGTCCCCTAATCCTAATCCGTACGTTCAAACTGACCCGCGCCCTCACACGTACGCTCCCCCTAAACCTTTGTCGTACCCTCACCTGGACCCTAAACCTTCCCCGTCCCCTAACCCTAACCCTAGCCCGAACCCTTACCCTAACCCTTCCCCGAAGCCTTCCCCTCACCCGTCCCCTAATCCTAACCCGTACGCTCACACTAACCCTCGCCCTCACACGTACGCTCCCCCTAAACCGTTGTTGTACCCTCACCTGGACCCTAAACCGTCCCCGTTCCCTAACCCTAACCCTAGCCCGAAACCTAACCCTAACCCTTCCCCGAAGCCTTCCCCTCACCCGTCCCCTAATCCTAAACCGTACGCTTACACTAACCCACGCCCTCACACGTACGCTCCCCCTAAACCGTTATCGTACCCTCACCTGGACCCTAAACCGTCCCCGTCCCCTAACCCTAACCGTACCCCGAACCCTAACCCTAACCCTTCCCCGAAGCCTTCCCCTCAATCGTCCCCTAATCCTAACCCTTACGCTCACACTAACCCACGCCCTCACACGTATGCTTCCCCTAAACCGTTGTCGTACCCTCACCTGGACTCTAAACCATCCCCGTCCCCTAACCCTAACCCTAGCCCGAACCCTAACCCTAACCCTTCCCCGAAGCCTTCCCCTCACCCGTCCCCTAATCCTAACCCGTACGCCCACACTAACCCGCGCCCTCACACGTACGCTCCCCCTAAACCGTTGTCGTACCCTCACCTGGACCCTAAACCGTCCCCGTCCCCTAACCCTAACCCTAGCACGAACCCTAACCCTAACCCTTCTCCGAAGCCTTACACTCACCCGTCCCCTAATCCTAACCCGTACGCTCACACTATCCCGTGCCCTCACACGTACGCTCCCCCTAAACCGTTGTCGTACCCTCACCTGGACCCTAAACCGTCCCCATCCCCTAACCCTAACCCTAGCCCGAACCCTAACCCTAACCATACCCCGAAGCCTTCCCCTCACCCGTCCCCTAATCCTAACCCGTACGCTCACAGTAACCCGCGCCCTCACACGTACGCTCCCCCTAAACCGTTGTCGTACCCTCACCTCGACCCTAAACCGTCCCCGTCCCCTAACCCTAATCGTAGCCCGAACCCTAACCCTAACACTTCCCCGAAGACTTCCCCTCACCCGTCCCCTAATCCTAACCCGTACGCTCACACTAAACCGCGCCCTCACACGTACGCTCCCCCTAAACCTTTGTCGTACCCTCACCCGGACCCTAAACCGTCCCCGTCCCCTAACCCTAACCCTAGCCCGAAACCTAACCCTAACCCTTCCCTGAAGCCTTCCCCTCACCCGTCCCCTAATCCTAACCCGTACGCTCACACTAACCCGCGCCCTCACACGTACGCTCCCCCTAAACCGTTGTCGTACCCTCACCTGGACCCTAAACCGTCCCCGTCCCCTAACCCTAACTCTAGCCCGAACCCTAACCCTAAACCTAACCCTTCCCCGAAGCCTTCCCCTCACCCGTCCCCTAATCCTAACCCGTACGCTCACAGTAACCCGCGCCCTCACATGTACGCTCCCCCTAAACCGTTGTCGTACCCTCACCTGGACCCTAAACCGTCCCCGTCCCCTAACCCTAACCCTAGCCCGAACCCTAACCCTAACCATTCCCCGAAGCCTTCCCCTCACCCGTCCCCTAATCCTAACCCGTATGCTCACAGTAACCCGTGCCCTCACACGTACACTCCCCCTAAACCGTTGTCGTACCCTCACCTGGACCCTAAACCGTCCCCGTCCCCTAACCCTAACCCTAGCCCGAACCCTAACCCTAACCCTTCCCCGAAGCCTTCCCCTCACCCATCCCCTAATCCTAACCCGTACGCTCACACTAACCCGCGCCCTCACACGTACGCTCCCCCTAAACCGTTGTCGTACCCTCACCTGGACCCTAAACCGTCCCCATCCCCTAACCCTAACCCTAGCCCGAAACCTAACCCTAACCCTTCCCCGAAGCCTTCCCTTCACCCGTCCCCTAATCCTAACCCGTACGCTCACACTAACCCGCGCCCTCACACGTACGCTCCCCCTAAACCTTTGTCGTACCCTCACCTGGACCCTAAACCGTCCCCGTCCCCTAACCCTAACCCTAGCCCGAAACCTAACCCTAACCCTTCCCTGAAGCCTTCCACTCACTCGTCCCCTAATCCTAACCCGTACGATCACACTAACCCGCGCCCTCACACGTACGCTCCCCCTAAACCGTTGTCGTACCCTCACCTGGACCCTAAACCGTCCCCGTCCCCTAACCCTAACCCTAGCCCGAACCCTAACCCTAACCCTTCCCCGAAGCCTTCCCCTCACCCGTCCCCTAATCCTAACCCGTACGCTCACAGTAACCCGCGCCCTCACACGTACGCTCCCCCTAAACCGTTGTCGTACCCTCACCTGGACCCTAAACCGTCCCCGTCCCCTAACCCTAACCCTAGCCCGAACCCTAACCCTAACCCTTCCCCGAAGCCTTCCCCTCACCCGTCCCCTAATCCTAACCCATATGCTCATACTAACCCGCGCCCTCACACGTACGCTGCCCCTAAACCGTTGTCGTATCCTCACCTGGACCCTAAACCGTCCCCGTCCCCTAACCCTAACCCTAGCCCGAACCGTAACCCTAACACTTCCCCGAAGCCTTCCCCTCACCCGTCCCCTAATCCTAACCCGTACGCCCACACTAACCCGTGCCCTCACACGTACGCTCCCCCTAAACCGTTGTCGTACCCTCACCTGGACCCTAAACCGTCCCCGTCCCCTAACCCTAACCCTAGCCCGAACCCTAACCCTAACCCTTCCCCGAAGCCGTACCCTCACCCGTCCCCTAATCCTAACCCGTACGCTCACACTATCCTGCGCCCTCACACGTACGCTCCCCCTAAACCGTTGTCGTACCCTCACCTGGACACTAAACCGTCCCCGTCCCCTAACCCTAACCCTAGCCCGAACCCTAACCCTAACCCTTCCCCGAAGCCTTCCCCTCACCCGTCCCCTATTCCTAACCCGTACGCTCACAGTAACCCGCGCCCTCACACGTACACTCCCCCTAAACCGTTGTCGTACCCTCACCTGGACCCTAAACCGTCCCCGTCCCCTAACCCTAATCGTAGGCCGAACCCTAACCCTAACACTTCCCCGAAGCCTTCCCCTCACCCGTCCCCTAATCCTAACCCGTACGCTCACACTAAACCGCGCCCTCACACGTACGCTCCCCCTAAACCTTTGTCGTACCCTCACCCGGACCCTAAACCGTCCCCGTCCCCTAACCCTAACCCTAGCCCGAAACCTAACCCTAACCCTTCCCTGAAGCCTTCCCCTCACCCGTCCCCTAATCCTAACCCGTACGCTCACACTAACCCGTGCCCTCACACGTACGCTCCCCCTAAACCGTTGTCGTACCCTCACCGGGACCCTAAACCGTCCCCGTCCCCTAACCCTACCCCTAGCCCGAACCCTAACCCTAACCATTCCCCGAAGCCTTCCCCTCACCCGTCCCCTAATCCTAACCCGTATGCTCACAGTAACCCGTGCCCTCACACGTACACTCCCCCTAAACCGTTGTCGTACCCTCACCTGGACCCTAAACCGTCCCCGTCCCCTAACCCTAACCCTAGCCCGAACCCTAACCCTAACCCTTCCCCGAAGCCTTCCCATCACCCATCCCCTAATCCTAACCCGTACGCTCACACTAACCCGCACCCTCACACGTACGCTCCCCCTAAACCGTTGTCGTACCCTCACCTGGACCCTAAACCGTCCCCATCCCCTAACCCTAACCCTAGCCCGAACCCTAACCCTAACCCTTCCCCAAAGCCTTCCCCTCACCCGTCCCCTAATCCTAACCCGTACGCTCACACTAACCCGCGCCCTCACACGTACGCTCCCCCTAAACCTTTGTCGTACCCTCACCTGGACCCTAAACCGTCCCCGTCCCCTAACCCTAACCCTAGCCCGAAACCTAACCCTAACCCTTCCCTGAAGCCTTCCAATCACTCGTCCCCTAATCCTAACCCGTACGATCACACTAACCCGCGCCCTCACACGTACGTTCCCCCTAAACCGTTGTCGTACCCTCACCTGGACCCTAAACCGTCCCCGTCCCCTAACCCTAACCCTAGCCCGAACCCTAACCCTAACCCTTCCCCGAAGCCTTCCCCTCACCCGTCCCCTAATCCTAACCCGTACGCTCACAGTAACCCGCGCCCTCACACGTACGCTCCCCCTAAACCGTTGTCGTACCCTCACCTGGACCCTAAACCGTCCCCGTCCCCTAACCCTAACCCTAGCCCGAACCCTAACCCTAACCCTTCCCCGAAGCCTTCCCCTCACCCATCCCCTAATCCTAACCCGTACGCTCACACTAACCCGCGCCCTCACACGTACGCTCCCCCTAAACCGTTGTCGTACCCTCACCTGGACCCTAAACCGTCCCCATCCCCTAACCCTAACCCTAGCCGGAACCCTAACACTAACCCTTCCCCGAAGCCTTCCCCTCACCCGTCCCCTAATCCTAACCCGTACGCTCACACTAACCCGCGCCCTCACACGTACGCTCCCCCTAAACCTTTGTCGTACCCTCACCTGGACCCTAAACCGTCCCCGTCCCCTAACCCTAACCCTAGCCCGAAACCTAACCCTAACCCTTCCCTGAAGCCTTCCACTCACTCGTCCCCTAATCCTAACCCGTACGATCACACTAACCGGCGCCCTCACACGTACGCTCCCCCTAAACCGTTGTCGTACCCTCACCTGGACCCTAAACCGTCCCCGTCCCCTAACCCTAACCCTAGCCCGAACCCTAACCCTAACCCTTCCCCGAAGCCTTCCCCTCACCCGTCCCCTAATCCTAACCCGTACGCTCACAGTAACCCGCGCCCTCACACGTACGCTCCCCCTAAACCGTTGTCGTACCCTCACCTGGACCCTAAACCGTCCCCGTCCCCTAACCCTAATCGTAGCCCGAACCCTAACCCTAACACTTCCCCGAAGCCTTCCCCTCACCCGTCCCCTAATCCTAACCCATATGCTCATACTAACCCGCGCCCTCACACGTACGCTGCCCCTAAACCGTTGTCGTATCCTCACCTGGACCCTAAACCGTCCCCGTCCCCTAACCCTAACCCTAGCCCGAACCGTAACCCTAACACTTCCCCGAAGCCTTCCCCTCACCCGTCCCCTAATCCTAACCCGTACGCCCACACTAACCCGTGCCCTCACACGTACGCTCCCCCTAAACCGTTGTCGTACCCTCACCTGGACCCTAAACCGTCCCCGTCCCCTAACCCTAACTCTAGCCCGAACCCTAACCCTAACCCTTCCCCGAAGCCTTCCCCTCACCCGTCCCCTAATCCTAACCCGTACGCTCACAGTAACCCGCGCCCTCACATGTACGCTCCCCCTAAACCGTTGTCGTACCCTCACCTGGACCCTAAACCGTCCCCGTCCCCTAACCCTAACCCTAGCCCGAACCCTAACCCTAACCATTCCCCGAAGCCTTCCCCTCACCCGTCCCCTAATCCTAACCCGTATGCTCACAGTAACCCGTGCCCTCACACGTACACTCCCCCTAAACCGTTGTCGTACCCTCACCTGGACCCTAAACCGTCCCCGTCCCCTAACCCTAACCCTAGCCCGAACCCTAACCCTAACCCTTCCCCGAAGCCTTCCCCTCACCCATCCCCTAATCCTAACCCGTACGCTCACACTAACCCGCGCCCTCACACGTACGCTCCCCCTAAACCGTTGTCGTACCCTCACCTGGACCCTAAACCGTCCCCATCCCCTAACCCTAACCCTAGCCCGAACCCTAACCCTAACCCTTCCCCGAAGCCTTCCCCTCACCCGTCCCCTAATCCTAACCCGTACGCTCACACTAACCCGCGCCCTCACACGTACGCTCCCCCTAAACCTTTGTCGTACCCTCACCTGGACCCTAAACCGTCCCCGTCCCCTAACCCTAACCCTAGCCCGAAACCTAACCCTAACCCTTCCCTGAAGCCTTCCACTCACTCGTCCCCTAATCCTAACCCGTACGATCACACTAACCCGCGCCCTCACACGTACGCTCCCCCTAAACCGTTGTCGTACCCTCACCTGGACCCTAAACCGTCCCCGTCCCCTAACCCTAACCCTAGCCCGAACCCTAACCCTAACCCTTCCCCGAAGCCTTCCCCTCACCCGTCCCCTAATCCTAACCCGTACGCTCACAGTAACCCGCGCCCTCACACGTACGCTCCCCCTAAACCGTTGTCGTACCCTCACCTGGACCCTAAACCGTCCCCGTCCCCTAACCCTAACCCTAGCCCGAACCCTAACCCTAACCCTTCCCCGAAGCCTTCCCCTCACCCGTCCCCTAATCCTAACCCATATGCTCATACTAACCCGCGCCCTCACACGTACGCTGCCCCTAAACCGTTGTCGTATCCTCACCTGGACCCTAAACCGTCCCCGTCCCCTAACCCTAACCCTAGCCCGAACCGTAACCCTAACACTTCCCCGAAGCCTTCCCCTCACCCGTCCCCTAATCCTAACCCGTACGCCCACACTAACCCGTGCCCTCACACGTACGCTCCCCCTAAACCGTTGTCGTACCCTCACCTGGACCCTAAACCGTCCCCGTCCCCTAACCCTAACCCTAGCCCGAAACCTAACCGTAACCCTTCCCTGAAGCCTTCCAATCACTCGTCCCCTAATCCTAACCCGTACGATCACACTAACCCGCGCCCTCACACGTACGTTCCCCCTAAACCGTTGTCGTACCCTCACCTGGACCCTAAACCGTCCCCGTCCCCTAACCCTAACCCTAGCCCGAACCCTAACCCTAACCCTTCCCCGAAGCCTTCCCCTCACCCGTCCCCTAATCCTAACACGTACGCTCACAGTAACCCGCGCCCTCACACGTACGCTCCCCCTAAACCGTTGTCGTACCCTCACCTGGACCCTAAACCGTCCCCGTCCCCTAACCCTAACCCTAGCCCGAACCCTAACCCTAACCCTTCCCCGAAGCCTTCCCCTCACCCATCCCCTAATCCTAACCCGTACGCTCACACTAACCCGCGCCCTCACACGTACGCTCCCCCTAAACCGTTGTCGTACCCTCACCTGGACCCTAAACCGTCCCCATCCCCTAACCCTAACCCTAGCCGGAACCCTAACACTAACCCTTCCCCGAAGCCTTCCCCTCACCCGTCCCCTAATCCTAACCCGTACGCTCACACTAACCCGCGCCCTCACACGTACGCTCCCCCTAAACCTTTGTCGTACCCTCACCTGGACCCTAAACCGTCCCCATCCCCTAACCCTAACCCTAGCCCGAAACCTAACCCTAACCCTTCCCTGAAGCCTTCCACTCACTCGTCCCCTAATCCTAACCCGTACGATCACACTAACCGGCGCCCTCACACGTACGCTCCCCCTAAACCGTTGTCGTACCCTCACCTGGACCCTAAACCGTCCCCGTCCCCTAACCCTAACCCTAGCCCGAACCCTAACCCTAACCCTTCCCCGAAGCCTTCCCCTCACCCGTCCCCTAATCCTAACCCGTACGCTCACAGTAACCCGCGCCCTCACACGTACGCTCCCCCTAAACCGTTGTCGTACCCTCACCTGGAACCTAAACCGTCCCCGTCCCCTAACCCTAACCCTAGCCCGAACCCTAACCCTAACCCTTCCCCGAAGCCTTCCCCTCACCCGTCCCCTAATCCTAACCCATATGCTCATACTAACCCGCGCCCTCACACGTACGCTGCCCCTAAACCGTTGTCGTATCCTCACCTGGACCCTAAACTGTCCCCGTCCCCTAACCCTAACCCTAGCCCGAACCGTAACCCTAACACTTCCCCGAAGCCTTCCCCTCACCCGTCCCCTAATCCTAACCCGTACGCCCACACTAACCCGTGCCCTCACACGTACGCTCCCCCTAAACCGTTGTCGTACCCTCAACTGGACCCTAAACCGTCCCCGTCCCCTAACCCTAACCCTAGCCCGAACCCTAACCCTAACCCTTCCCCGAAGCCTTACCCTCACCCGTCCCCTAATCCTAACCCGTACGCTCACACTATCCTGCGCCCTCACACGTACGCTCCCCCTAAACCGTTGTCGTACCCTCACCTGGACCCTAAACCGTCCCCGTCCCCTAACCCTAACCCTAGCCCGAACCCTAACCCTAACCCTTCCCCGAAGCCTTCCCCTCACCCGTCCCCTATTCCTAACCCGTACGCTCACAGTAACCCGCGCCCTCACACGTACACTCCCCCTAAACCGTTGTCGTACCCTCACCTGGACCCTAAACCGTCCCCGTCCCCTAACCCTAATCGTAGCCCGAACCCTAACCCTAACACTTCCCCGAAGCCTTCCCCTCACCCGTCCCCTAATCCTAACCCGTACGCTCACACTAAACCGCGCCCTCACACGTACGCTCCCCCTAAACCTTTGTCGTACCCTCACCCGGACCCTAAACCGTCCCCGTCCCCTAACCCTAACCCTAGCCCGAAACCTAACCCTAACCTTTCCCTGAAGCCTTCCCCTCACCCGTCCCCTAATCCTAACCCGTACGCTCACACTAACCCGTGCCCTCACACGTACGCTCCCCCTAAACCGTTGTCGTACCCTCACCTGGACCCTAAACCGTCCCCGTCCCCTAACCCTACCCCTAGCCCGAACCCTAACCCTAACCATTCCCCGAAGCCTTCCCCTCACCCGTCCCCTAATCCTAACCCGTATGCTCACAGTAACCCGTGCCCTCACACGTACACTCCCCCTAAACCGTTGTCGTACCCTCACCTGGACCCTAAACCGTCCCCGTCCCCTAACCCTAACCTTAGCCCGAACCCTAACCCTAACCCTTCCCCGAAGCCTTCCCCTCACCCATCCCCTAATCCTAACCCGTACGCTCACACTAACCCGCACCCTCACACGTACGCTCCCCCTAAACCGTTGTCGTACCCTCACCTGGACCCTAAACCGTCCCCATCCCCTAACCCTAACCCTAGCCCGAACCCTAACCCTAACCCTTCCCCAAAGCCTTCCCCTCACCCGTCCCCTAATCCTAACCCGTACGCTCACACTAACCCGCGCCCTCACACGTACGCTCCCCCTAAACCTTTGTCGTACCCTCACCTGGACCCTAAACCGTTCCCATCCCCTAACCCTAACCCTAGCCCGAACCCTAAACCTAACCCTTCCCCGAAGCCTTCTCCAAACCCGTCCCCTAATCCTAATCCGTACGTTCAAACTGACCCGCGCCCTCACACGTACGCTCCCCCTAAACCTTTGTCGTACCCTCACCCGGACCCTAAACCTTCCCCGTCCCCTAACCCTAACCCTAGCCCGAACCCTTACCCTAACCCTTCCCCGAAGCCTTCCCCTCACCCGTCCCCTAATCCTAACCCGTACGCTCACACTAACCCGCGCCCTCACACGTACGCTCCCCCTAAACCGTTGTTGTACCCTCACCTGGACCGTAAACCGTCCCCGTTCCCTAACCCTAACCCTAGCCCGAAACCTAACCCTAACCCTTCCCCGAAGCCTTCCCCTCACCCGTCCCCTAATCCTAAACCGTACGCTCACACTAACCCACGCCCTCACACGTACGCTCCCCCTAAACCGTTATCGTACCCTCACCTGGACCCTAAACCGTCCCCGTCCCCTAACCCTAACCGTACCCCGAACCCTAACCCTAACCCTTCCCCGAAGCCTTCCCCTCACTCGTCCCCTAATCCTAACCCTTACGCTCACACTAACCCACGCCCTCACACGTATGCTTCCCCTAAACCGTTGTCGTACCCTCACCTGGACTCTAAACCATCCCCGTCCCCTAACCCTAACCCTAGCCCGAACCCTAACCCTAACCCTTCCCCGAAGCCTTCCCCTCACCCGTCCCCTAATCCTAACCCGTACGCCCACACTAACCCGCGCCCTCACACGTACGCTCCCCCTAAACCGTTGTCGTACCCTCACCTGGACCCTAAACCGTCCCCGTCCCCTAACCCTAACCCTAGCACGAACCCTAACCCTAACCCTTCTCCGAAGCCTTACACTCACCCGTCCCCTAATCCTAACCCGTACGCTCACACTATCCCGTGCCCTCACACGTACGCTCCCCCTAAACCGTTGTCGTACCCTCACCTGGACCCTAAACCGTCCCCGTCCCCTAACCCTAACCCTAGCCCGAACCCTAACCCTAACCATACCCCGAAGCCTTCCCCTCACCCGTCCCCTAATCCTAACCCGTACGCTCACAGTAACCCGCGCCCTCACACGTACACTCCCCCTAAACCGTTGTCGTACCCTCACCTCGACCCTAAACCGTCCCCGTCCCCTAACCCTAATCGTAGCCCGAACCCTAACCCTAACACTTCCCCGAAGACTTCCCCTCACCCGTCCCCTAATCCTAACCCGTACGCTCACACTAAACCGCGCCCTCACACGTACGCTCCCCCTAAACCTTTGTCGTACCCTCACCCGGACCCTAAACCGTCCCCGTCCCCTAACCCTAACCCTAGCCCGAAACCTAACCCTAACCCTTCCCTGAAGCCTTCCCCTCACCCGTCCCCTAATCCTAACCCGTACGCTCACACTAACCCGCGCCCTCACACGTACGCTCCCCCTAAACCGTTGTCGTACCCTCACCTGGACCCTAAACCGTCCCCGTCCCCTAACCCTAACTCTAGCCCGAACCCTAACCCTAACCCTTCCCCGAAGCCTTCCCCTCACCCGTCCCCTAATCCTAACCCGTACGCTCACAGTAACCCGCGCCCTCACATGTACGCTCCCCCTAAACCGTTGTCGTACCCTCACCTGGACCCTAAACCGTCCCCGTCCCCTAACCCTAACCCTAGCCCGAACCCTAACCCTAAGCATTCCCCGAAGCCTTCCCCTCACCCGTCCCCTAATCCTAACCCGTATGCTCACAGTAACCCATGCCCTCACACGTACACTCCCCCTAAACCGTTGTCGTACCCTCACCTGGACCCTAAACTGTCCCCGTCCCCTAACCCTAACCCTAGCCCGAACCCTAACCCTAACCCTTCCCCGAAGCCTTCCCCTCACCCATCCCCTAATCCTAACCCGTACGCTCACACTAACCCGCGCCCTCACACGTACGCTCCCCCTAAACCGTTGTCGTACCCTCACCTGGACCCTAAACCGTCCCCATCCCCTAACCCTAACCCTAGCCCGAACCCTAACCCTAACCCTTCCCCGAAGCCTTCCCCTCACCCGTCCCCTAATCCTAACCCGTACGCTCACCCTAACCCGCGCCCTCACACGTACGCTCCCCCTAAACCTTTGTCGTACCCTCACCTGGACCCTAAACCGTCCCCGTCCCCTAACCCTAACCCTAGCCCGAACCCTAACCCTAACCCTTCCCCGAAGCCTTCCCCTCACCCGTCCCCTAATCCTAACCCGTACGCTCACAGTAACCCGCGCCCTCACACGTACGCTCCCCCTAAACCTTTGTCGTACCCTCACCTGGACCCTAAACCGTCCCTGTCCCCTAACCCTAACCCTAGCCCGAACCCTAACCCTAACCCTTCCCCGAAGCCTTCCCCTCACCCGTCCCCTAATCCTAACCCATATGCTCATACTAACCCGCGCCCTCACACGTACGCTGCCCCTAAACAGTTGTCGTATCCTCACCTGGACCCTAAACCGTCCCCGTCCCCTAACCCTAACCCTAGCCCGAACCCTAACCCTAACACTTCCCCGAAGCCTTCCCCTCACCCGTCCCCTAATCCTAACCCGTACGCCCACACTAACCCGTGCCCTCACACGTACGCTCCACCTAAACCGTTGTCGTACCCTCAACTGGACCCTAAACCGTCCCCGTCCCCTAACCCTAACCCTAGCACGAACCCTAACCCTAACCCTTCCCCGAAGCCTTACCCTCACCCGTCCCCTAATCCTAACCCGTACGCTCACACTATCCTGCGCCCTCACACGTACGCTCCCCCTAAACCGTTGTCGTACCCTCACCTGGACCCTAAACCGTCCCCGTCCCCTAACCCTAACCCTAGCCCGAACCCTAACCCTAACCCTTCCCCGAAGCCTTCCCCTCACCCGTCCCCTATTCCTAACCCGTACGCTCACAGTAACCCGCGCCCTCACACGTACACTCCCCCTAAACCGTTGTCGTACCCTCACCTGGACCCTAAACCGTCCCCGTCCCCTAACCCTAATCGTAGCCCGAACCCTAACCCTAACACTTCCCCGAAGCCTTCCCCTCACCCGTCCCCTAATCCTAACCCGTACGCTCACACTAAACCGCGCCCTCACACGTACGCTCCCCCTAAACCTTTGTCGTACCCTCACCCGGACCCTAAACCGTCCCCGTCCCCTAACCCTAACCCTAGCCCGAAACCTAACCCTAACCCTTCCCTGAAGCCTTCCCCTCACCCGTCCCCTAATCCTAACCCGTACGCTCACACTAACCCGTGCCCTCACACGTACGCTCCCCCTAAACCGTTGTCGTACCCTCACCTGGACCCTAAACCGTCCCCGTCCCCTAACCCTACCCCTAGCCCGAACCCTAACCCTAACCATTCCCCGAAGCCTTCCCCTCACCCGTCCCCTAATCCTAACCCGTATGCTCACAGTAACCCGTGCCCTCACACGTACACTCCCCCTAAACCGTTGTCGTACCCTCACCTGGACCCTAAACCGTCCCCGTCCCCTAACCCTAACCTTAGCCCGAACCCTAACCCTAACCCTTCCCCGAAGCCTTCCCCTCACCCATCCCCTAATCCTAACCCGTACGCTCACACTAACCCGCACCCTCACACGTACGCTCCCCCTAAACCGTTGTCGTACCCTCACCTGGACCCTAAACCGTCCCCATCCCCTAACCCTAACCCTAGCCCGAACCCTAACCCTAACCCTTCCCCAAAGCCTTCCCCTCACCCGTCCCCTAATCCTAACCCGTACGCTCACACTAACCCGCGCCCTCACACGTACGCTCCCCCTAAACCTTTGTCGTACCCTCACCTGGACCCTAAACCGTCCCCGTCCCCTAACCCTAACCCTAGCCCGAAACCTAACCCTAACCCTTCCCTGAAGCCTTCCACTCACTCGTCCCCTAATCCTAACCCGTACGATCACACTAACCCGCGCCCTCACACGTACGCTCCCCCTAAACCGTTGTCGTACCCTCACCTGGACCCTAAACCGTCCCCGTCCCCTAACCCTAACCCTAGCCCGAACCCTAACCCTAACCCTTCCCCGAAGCCTTCCCCTCACCCGTCCCCTAATCCTAACCCGTACGCTCACAGTAACCCGCGCCCTCACACGTACGCTCCCCCTAAACCGTTGTCGTACCCTCACCTGGACCCTAAACCGTCCCCGTCCCCTAACCCTAACCCTAGCCCGAACCCTAACTCTAACCCTTCCCCGAAGCCTTCCACTCACCCGTTCCCTAATCCTAACCCATATGCTCATACTAACCCGCGCCCTCACACGTACGCTGCCCCTAAACCGTTGTCGTATCCTCACCTGGACCCTAAACCGTCCCCGTCCCCTAACCCTAACCCTAGCCCGAACCGTAACCCTAACACTTCCCCGAAGCCTTCCCCTCACTCGTCCCCTAATCCTAACCCGTACGCCCACACTAACACGTGCCCTCACACGTACGCTCCCCCTAAACCGTTGTCGTACCCTCACCTGGACCCTAAACCGTCCCCGTCCCCTAACCCTAACCCTAGCCAAAACCCTAACCCTAACCCTTCCCCGAAGCCTTCCACTCACCCGTTCCCTAATCCTAACCCATATGCTCATACTAACCCGCGCCCTCACACGTACGCTGCCCCTAAACCGTTGTCGTATCCTCACCTGGACCCTAAACCGTCCCCGTCCCCTAACCCTAACCCTAGCCCGAACCGTAACCCTAACACTTCCCCGAAGCCTTCCCCTCACCCGTCCCCTAATCCTAACCCGTACGCCCACACTAACCCGTGCCCTCACACGTACGCTCCCCCTAAACCGTTGTCGTACCCTCACCTGGACCCTAAACCGTCCCCGTCCCCTAACCCTAACCCTAGCCCGAACCCTAACCCTAACCCTTCCCCGAAGCCTTACCCTCACCCGTCCCCTAATCCTAACCCGTACGCTCACACTATCCTGCGCCCTCACACGTACGCTCCCCCTAAACCGTTGTCGTACCCTCACCTGGACCCTAAACCGTCCCCGTCCCCTAACCCTAACCCTAGCCCGAACCCTAACCCTAACCCTTCCCCGAAGCCTTCCCCTCACCCATCCCCTAATCCTAACCCGTACGCTCACACTAACCCGCTCCCTCACACGTACACTCCCCCTAAACCGTTGTCGTACCCTCACCTGGACCCTAAACCGTCCCCGTCCCCTAACCCTAACCCTAGCCCGAACCCTAACCCTAACCCTTCCCCGAAGCCTTCCCCTCACCCGTCCCCTAATCCTAACCCGTACGCTCACACTAACCCGCGCCCTCACACGTACGCTCCCCCTAAACCGTTGTCGTACCCTCACCTGGACCCTAAACCGTCCCCGTCCCCTAACCCTAACCCTAGCCCGAACCCTAACCCTAACCCTTCCCCGAAGCCTTCCCCTCACCCGTCCCCTAATCCTAACCCGTACGCTCACACTAACCCGCGCCCTCACACGTACGCTCCCCCTAAACCGTTGTCGTACCCTCACCTGGACCCTAAACCGTCCCCATCCCCTAACCCTAACCCTAGCCGGAACCCTAACACTAACCCTTCCCCGAAGCCTTCCCCTCACCCGTCCCCTAATCCTAACCCGTACGCTCACACTAACCCGCGCCCTCACACGTACGCTCCCCCTAAACCTTTGTCGTACCCTCACCTGGACCCTAAACCGTCCCCGTCCCCTAACCCTAACCCTAGCCCGAAACCTAACCCTAACCCTTCCCTGAAGCCTTCCACTCACTCGTCCCCTAATCCTAACCCGTACGATCACACTAACCGGCGCCCTCACACGTACGCTCCCCCTAAACCGTTGTCGTACCCTCACCTGGACCCTAAACCGTCCCCGTCCCCTAACCCTAACCCTAGCCCGAACCCTAACCCTAACCCTTCCCCGAAGCCTTCCCCTCACCCGTCCCCTAATCCTAACCCGTACGCTCACAGTAACCCGCGCCCTCACACGTACGCTCCCCCTAAACCGTTGTCGTACCCTCACCTGGACCCTAAACCGTCCCCGTCCCCTAACCCTAACCCTAGCCCGAACCCTAACCCTAACCCTTCCCCGAAGCCTTCCCCTCACCCGTCCCCTAATCCTAACCCATATGCTCATACTAACCCGCGCCCTCACACGTACGCTGCCCCTAAACCGTTGTCGTATCCTCACCTGGACCCTAAACCGTCCCCGTCCCCTAACCCTAACCCTAGCCCGAACCGTAACCCTAACACTTCCCCGAAGCCTTCCCCTCACCCGTCCCCTAATCCTAACCCGTACGCCCACACTAACCCGTGCCCTCACACGTACGCTCCCCCTAAACCGTTGTCGTACCCTCAACTGGACCCTAAACCGTCCCCGTCACCTAACCCTAACCCTAGCCCGAACCCTAACCCTAACCCTTCCCCGAAGCCTTACCCTCACCCGTCCCCTAATCCTAACCCGTACGCTCACACTATCCTGCGCCCTCACACGTACGCTCCCCCTAAACCGTTGTCGTACCCTCACCTGGACCCTAAACCGTCCCCGTCCCCTAACCCTAACCCTAGCCCGAACCCTAACCCTAACCCTTCCCCGAAGCCTTCCCCTCACCCGTCCCCTATTCCTAACCCGTACGCTCACAGTAACCCGCGCCCTCACACGTACACTCCCCCTAAACCGTTGTCGTACCCTCACCTGGACCCTAAACCGTCCCCGTCCCCTAACCCTAACCCTAGCCCGAACCCTAATCCTAACCCTTCCCCGAAGCCTTCCCCTCACCCGTCCCCTAATCCTAACCCGTACGCTCACAGTAACCCGCGCCCTCACACGTACGCTGCCCCTAAACCGTTGTCGTACCGTCACCTGGACCCTAAACCGTCCCCGTCCCCTAACCCTAACCCTAGCCCGAACCCTAACCCTAACCCTTCCCCAAAGCCTTCCCCTCACCCGTCCCCTAATCCTAACCCGTACGCTCACACTAAACCGCGCCCTCACACGTACGCTCCCCCTAAACCTTTGTCGTACCCTCACCTGGACCCTAAACCGTCCCCGTCCCCTAAACCTAACCCTAGCCCGAACCCTAACCCTAACACTTCCCTGAAGCCTTCCCCTCACCCGTCTCCTAATACTAACCCGTACGCTCACACTAACCCGCGCCCTCACACGTACGCTCCCCCTAAACCGTGGTCGTACCCTCACCTGGACCCTAAACCGTCCCCGTCCCCTAACCCTAACCCTAGCCCGAACCTTAACCCTAACCCTTCCCCGAAGCCTTCCCCTCACCCGTCCCCAAATCCTAACCCGTACGCTCACACTAACCCGCGCCCTCACACGTACGCTCCCCCTAAACCGTTGTCGTACCCTCACCTGGACCCTAAACCGTCCCCGTCCCCTAACCCTAACCCTCGCCCGAACCCTAACCCTAACCCTTCCCTGAAGCCTTCCCCTCACCCGTCCTCTAATCCTAACCCGTACGCTCACACTAACCCGCGCCCTCACACGTACGCTCCCCCTAAACCGTTGTCGTACCCTCACCTGGACCCTAAACCGTCCCCGTCCCCTAACCCTAACCGTAGCCCGAATCCTAACCCTAACCCTTCCCCGAAGCCTTACCATCACCCGTCCCCTAATCCTAACCCGAACGCTCACACTAACCCGCGCCCTCACACGTACGCTCCCCCTAAACCGTTGTCGTACCCTCACCTGGACCCTAAACCGTCCCCGTCCTCTAACCCTAACCCTAGCCCGAACCCTAACCCTAACCCTTCCCCGAAGCCTTCCACTCACCCGTCCCCTAATCCTAACCCGTACGCTCACACTAACCCGCGCCCTCACACGTACGCTCCCCCTAAAGCGTTGTCGTACCCTCACCTGGAACCTAAACCGTCCCCGTCCCCTAACCCTAACCCTAGCCCGAACCCTAAACCTAAACCTTCCCCAAAGCCTTCCCCTCACCCGTCCCCTAATACTAACCCGTACGCTCACACTAACCCGCGCCCTCACACATACGCTCCCCCTAAACCGTTGTCGTACCCTCACCTGGACCCTAAACCGTCCCCGTCCCCTAACCCTAACCCTAGCCCGAACCCTAACCCTAACCCTTCCCCGAAGCCTTCCCCTCACCCGTCCCCTAATCCTAACCCGTACGCTCACACTAACCCGCGCCCTCACACGTACGCTCCCCCTAAACCGTTGTCGTACCCTCACCTGGACCCTAAACCGTCCCCTAACCCTAACCCTAACCCTCGCCCGAACCCTAACCCTAACCCTTCCCCGAAGCCTTCCCCTCACCCGTCCCCTAATCCTAACCCGTACGCTCACAGTAACCCGCGCCCTCACACGTACGCTGCCCCTAAACCGTTGTCGTACCGTCACCTGGACCCTAAACCGTCCCCGTCCCCTAACCCTAACCCTAGCCCGAACCCTAACCCTAACCCTTCCCCGAAGCCTTCCCCTCACCCGTCCCCTAATCCTAACCCGTACGCTCACACTAACCCGCGCCCTCACACGTACGCTCCCCCTAAACCTTTGTCGTACCCTCACCTGGACCCTAAACGGTCCCCGTCCCCTAAACCTAACCCTAGCCCGAACCCTAACCCTAACCCTTCCCTGAAGCCTTCCCCTCACCCGTCCCCTAATACTAACCCGTACGCTCACACTAACCCGCGCCCTCACACGTACGCTCCCCCTAAACCGTTGTCGTACCCTCACCTGGACCCTAAACCGTCCCCGTCCCCTAACCCTAACCCTAGCCCGAACCCTAACCCTAACCTTTCCCGAAGCCTTCCCCTCACCCGTCCCCAAATCCTAACCCATACGCTCACACTAACCCGCGCCCTCACACGTACGCTCCCCCTAAACCGTTGTCGTACCCTCACCTGGACCCTAAACCGTCCCCGTCCCCTAACCCTAACCCTCGCCCGAACCCTAACCCTAACCCTTCCCTGAAGCCTTCCCCTCACCCGTCCCCTAATCCTAACCCGTACGCTCACACTAACCCGCGCCCTCACACGTACGCTCCCCCTAAACCGTTGTCGTACCCTCACCTGGACCCTAAACCGTCCCCGTCCCCTAACCCTAACCCTAGCCCGAACCCTAACCCTAACCCTTCCCCGAAGCCTTCCCCTCACCCGTCCCCTAATCCTAACCCGTACGCTCACACTAACCCGCGCCCTCACACGTACGCTCCCCCTAAACCGTTGTCGTACCCTCACCTGGACCCTAAACCGTCCCCTTCCCCTAACCATAACCCTAGCCCGAACCCTAACCCTAACCCTTCCCCGAAGCCTTCCCCTCACCCGTCCCCTAATCCTAACCCGTACGCTCACACTAACCCGCGCCCTCACACGTACGCTCGCCCTAAATCGTTGTCGTACCCTCACCTGGACCCTAAACCGTCCCCGTCCCCTAACCCTAACCCTAGCCCGAACCCTAACACTAACCCTTCCCCGAAGGCTTCCCCTCACCCGTCCCCTAATCCTAACCCGTACGCTCACAGTAACCCGCGCCCTCACACGTACGCTCCCCCTAAACCGTTGTCGTACCCTCACCTGGACCCTAAACCGTCCCCGTCCCCTAACCCTAACCCTAGCCCGAACCCTAACCCTAACCCTTCCCCGAAGCCTTCCCCTCACCCGTCCCCTAATCCTAACCCGTACGCTCACACTAACCCGCGCCCTCACACGTACGCTCCCCCTAAACCGTTGTCGTACCCTCACCTGGACCCTAAACCGTCCCCGTCCCCTAACCCTAACCCGAGCCCGAACCCTAACACTAACCCTTCCCCGAAGCCTTCCCCTCACCCGTCCCCTAATCCTAACCCGTACGCTCACACTAACCCGCGCCCTCACACGTACGCTCCCCCTAAACCGTTGTCGTACCCTCACCTGGACCCTAAACCGTCCCCGTCCCCTAACCCTAACCCTAGCCCGAACCCTAACCCTAACCCTTCCCCGAAGCCTTCCCCTCACCCGTCCCCTAATCCTAACCCGTACGCTCACACTAACCCGCGCCCTCACACGTACGCTCCCCCTAAACCGTTGTCGTACCCTCACCTGGACCCTAAACCGTCCCCGTCCCCAACCCTAACCCTAGCCCGAACCCTAACCCTGACCCTTCCCCGAAGCATTCCCCTCACCCGTCCCCTAATCCTAACCCGTACGCTCACACTAACCCGAGCCCTCACACATACTCTCGCCCTAAACCGTTGTCGCACCCTCACCTGGACCCTAAACCGTCCCCGTCCCCTAACCCGAACCCTAGCCCGAACCCTAACCCTAACTCTTCCCCGAAGCCTTCCCCTCACCCGTCCCCTAATCCTAACCCGTACGTTCACACTGACCCGCGCCCTCACACGTACGCTCCCCCTAAACCGTTGTCGTACCCTCACCTGGACCCTAAACCGTCCCCATCCCCTAACCCTAACCCTAGACCAAACCCTAAACCTAACCCTTCCCCGAAGCCTTCCCCTCACCCGTCCCCTAATCCTAACCCGTACGCTTACACTAACCCGCGCCCTCACACGTACGCTCCCCCTAAACCGTTGTCGTACCCTCACCTGGACCCTAAACCGTCCCCGTCCCCTAACCTTAACCCTAGCCAGAACCCTAAACCTAACACTTCCCCGAAGCCTTCCCCTCACCCGTCACCTAATCCTATCCCGTACGCTCACACTAACCCGCGCCCTCACACGTACGCTCCCCCTAAACCGTTGTCGTACCCTCACCTGGACCCTAAACCGTCCCCGTCCCCTAACCCTAACCCTAGCCCGAACCCTAACCCTAACACTTCCCCGAAGCCTTCCACTCACCTGTCCCCTAATCCTAACCCGTACGCTCACACTAACCCGCGCCCTCACACGTACTCTCGCCCTAAACCGTTGTCGCACCCTCACCTGGACCCTAAACCGTCCCCGTCCCCTAACCCTAACCCTAGCCCGAACCCTAAACCTAACCCTTCCCCGAAGCCTTCTCCAAACCCGTCCCCTAATCCTAACCCGTACGTTCAAACTGACCGGCGCCCTCACACGTACGCTCCCCCTAAACTTTTGTCGTACCCTCACCTGGACCCTAAACCTTCCCCGTCCCCTAACCCTAACCCTAACCCTAACCCTAACCGTAACCCTAACCCTAACCCTAACCTAACCCTAACCCTTCCCTGAAGCCTTCCACTCACTCGTCCCCTAATCCTAACCCGTACGATCACACTAACCCGCGCCCTCACACGTACGCTCCCCCTAAACCGTTGTCGTACCCTCACCTGGACCCTAAACCGTCCCCGTCCCCTAAACCTAACCTTAGCCCGAACCCTAACCCTAACAATTCCCCGAAGCCTTCCCCTCACCCGTCCCCTAATCCTAACCCGTACGCTCACAGTAACCCGCGCCCTCACACGTACACTCCCCCTAAACCGTTGTCGTACCCTCACCTCGACCCTAAACCGTCCCCGTCCCCTAACCCTAATCGTAGCCCGAACCCTAACCCTAACACTTCCCCGAAGACTTCCCCTCACCCGTCCCCTAATCCTAACCCGTACGCTCACACTAAACCACGCACTCACACGTACGCTCCCCCTAAACCTTTGTCGTACCCTCACCCGGACCCTAAACCGTCCCCGTCCCCTAACCCTAACCCTAGCCCGAAACCTAACCCTAACCCTTCCCTGAAGCCTTCCCCTCACCCGTCCCCTAATCCTAACCCGTACGCTCACACTAACCCGCGCCCTCACACGTACGCTCCCCCTAAACCGTTGTCGTACCCTCACCTGGACCCTAAACCGTCCCCGTCCCCTAACCCTAACTCTAGCCCGAACCCTAACCCTAACCCTTCCCCGAAGCCTTCCCCTCACCCGTCCCCTAATCCTAACCCCTACGCTCACAGTAACCCGCGCCCTCACATGTACGCTCCCCCTAAACCGTTGTCGTACCCTCACCTGGACCCTAAACCGTCCCCGTCCCCTAACCCTAACCCTAGCCCGAACCCTAACCCTAACCCTTCCCCGAAGCCTTCCCCTCACCCGTCCCCTAATCCTAACCCGTATGCTCACAGTAACCCGTGCCCTCACACGTACACTCCCCCTAAACCGTTGTCGTACCCTCACCTGGACCCTAAACCGTCCCCGTCCCCTAAACCTAACCCTAGCCCGAACCCTAACCCTAACCCTTCCCTGAAGCCTTCCCCTCACCCGTCCCGTAATACTAACCCGTATGCTCACACTAACCCGCGCCCTCACAGGTACGCTCCCCCTAAACCGTTGTCGTACCCTCACCTGGACCCTAAACCGTCCCCGTCCCCTAACCCTAACCCTAGCCTGAATCCTAACCCTAACCCTTCCCCGAAGCCTTCCACTCACCCGTCCCCTAATCCTAACCCGTACGCTCACACTAACCCGCGCCCTCACACGTACGCTCCCCCTAAACCGTTGTCGTACCCTCACCTGGAACCTAAACCGTCCCCGTACCCTAACCCTAACCCTAGCCCGAACCCTAAACCTAACCCTTCCCCGAAGCCTTCCCCTCACCCGTCCCCTAATACTAACCCGTACGCTCACACTAACCCGCGCCCTCACACGTAAGCTCCCCCTAAACCGTTGTCGTACCCTCACCTGGACCCTAAACCGTCCCCGTCCCCTAACCCTAACCCTAGCCCGAACCCTAACCCTAACCCTTCCCCGAAGCCTTCCCCTCACCCGTCCCCTAATCCTAACCCGTACGCTCACACTAACCCGCGCCCTCACACGTACGCTCCCCCTAAACCGTTGTCGTACCCTCACCTGGACCCTAAACTGTCCCCGTCCCCTAATCCTAACCCTAGCCCGAACCCTAACCCTAACCCTTCCCCAAAGCCTTCCCCTCACCCGTCCCCTAATCCTAACCCGTACGCCCACACTAACCCGCGCCCTCACACGTACGCTCCCCCTAAACCGTTGTCGTACCCTCACCTGGACCCTAAACCGTCCCCGTCCCCTAACCCTAACCCTAGCACGAACCCTAACCCTAACCCTTCTCCGAAGCCTTACACTCACCCGTCCCCTAATCCTAACCCGTACGCTCACACTATCCCGTGCCCTCACACGTACGCTCCCCCTAAACCGTTGTCGTACCCTCACCTGGACCCTAAACCGTCCCCGTCCCCTAACCCTAACCCTAACCCTAACCCTAACCCTAAACCTTTGTCGTACCCTCACCCGGACCCTAAACCGTCCCCGTCCCCTAACCCTAACCCTAGCCCGAACCCTAACCCTAACCCTTCCCTGAAGCCTTCCCCACACCCGTCCCCTAATCCTAACCCGTACGCTCACACTAACCCGCGCCCTCACACGTACGCTCCCCCTAAACCGTTGTCGTACCCTCACCTGGACCCTAAACCGTCCCCGTCCCCTAACCCTAACTCTAGCCCGAACCCTAACCCTAACCCTTCCCCGAAGCCTTCCCCTCACCCGTCCCCTAATCCTAACCCCTACGCTCACAGTAACCCGCGCCCTCACATGTACGCTCCCCCTAAACCGTTGTCGTACCCTCACCTGGACCCTAAACCGTCCCCGTCCCCTAACCCTAACCCTAGCCCGAACCCTAACCCTAACCATTCCCCGAAGCCTTCCCCTCACCCGTCCCCTAATCCTAACCCGTATGCTCACAGTAACCCGTGCCCTCACATGTACACTCCCCCTAAACCGTTGTCGTACCCTCACCTGGACCCTAAACCGTCCCCGTCCCCTAACCCTAACCCTAGCCCGAACCCTAACCCTAACCCTTCCCCGAAGCCTTCCCCTCACCCATCCCCTAATCCTAACCCGTACGCTCACACTAACCCGCGCCCTCACACGTACGCTCCCCCTAAACCGTTGTCGTACCCACACCTGGACCCTAAACCGTCCCCATCCCCTAACCCTAACCCTAGCCCGAACCCTAACCCTAACCCTTCCCCGAAGCCTTCCCCTCACCCGTCCCCTAATCCTAACCCGTACGCTCACACTAACCCGCGCCCTCACACGTACGCTCCCCCTAAACCTTTGTCGTACCCTCACCTGGACCCTAAACCGTCCCCGTCCCCTAACCCTAACCCTAGCCCGAAACCTAACCCTAACCCTTCCCTGAAGCCTTCCACTCACTCGTCCCCTAATCCTAACCCGTACGATCACACTAACCCGCGCCCTCACACGTACGCTCCCCCTAAACCGTTGTCGTACCCTCACCTGGACCCTAAACCGTCCCCGTCCCCTAACCCTAACCCTAGCCCGAACCCTAACCCTAACCCTTCCCCGAAGCCTTCCCCTCACCCGTCCCCTAATCGTAACCCGTACGCTCACAGTAACCCGCGCCCTCACACGTACGCTTCCCCTAAACCGTTGTCGTACCCTCACCTGGACCCTAAACCGTCCCCGTCCCCTAACCCTAACCCTAGCCCGAACCCTAACTCTAACCCTTCCCCGAAGCCTTCCACTCACCCGTTCCCTAATCCTAACCCATATGCTCATACTAACCCGCGCCCTCACACGTACGCTGCCCCTAAACCGTTGTCGTATCCTCACCTGGACCCTAAACCGTCCCCGTCCCCTAACCCTAACCCTAGCCCGAACCGTAACCCTAACACTTGCCCGAAGCCTTCCCCTCACCCGTCCCCTAATCCTAACCCGTTCGCCCACACTAACCCGTGCCCTCACACGTACGCTCCCCCTAAACCGTTGTCGTACCCTCACCTGGACCCTAAACCGTCCCCGTCCCCTAACCCTAACCCTAGCCCGAACCCTAACCCTAACACTTCCCCGAAGCCTTCATCTCACCCGTCCCCTAATCCTAACCCGTACGCTCACACTAAACCGCGCCCTCACACGTACGCTCCCCCTAAACCGTTGTCGTCCCCTCACCTGGACCCTAAACCGTCCCCGTCCCCTAATCCTAACCCTAGCCCGAACCCTAACCCTAACCCTTCCCCGAAGCCTTCCACTCACCCGTCCCCTAATCCTAACCCGTACGCTCACACTAACCCGCGCCCTCACACGTACGCTCCCCCTAAACCGTTGTCGTACCCTCACCTGGAACCTAAACCGTCCCCGTCCCCTAACCCTAACCCTAGCCCGAACCCTAAACGTAACCCTTCCCCGAAGCCTTCCCCTCACCCGTCCCCTAATCGTAACCCGTACGCTCACACTAACCCGCGCCCTCACACGTACGCTACCCCTAAACCGTTGTCGTACCCTCACCTGGACCCTAAACCGTCCCCGTCCCCTAACCCTAACCCTAGCCCGAACCCTAACCCTAACCCTTCCCCGAAGCCTTCCCCTCACCCGTCCACTAATCCTAACCCGTACGCTCACACTAACCCGCACCCTCACACGTACGCTCCCCCTAAACCGTTGTCGTACCCTCACCTGGACCCTAAACTGTCCCCGTCCCCTAATCCTGACCCTAGCCCGAACCCTAACCCTAACCCTTCCCCGAAGCCTTCCCCTCACCCGTCCCCTAATCCTAACCCGTACGCTCACACTAACCCGCGCCCTCACACGTACGCTCCCCCTAAACCGTTGTCGTACCCTCACCTGGACCCTAAACCGTCCCCGTGCCCTAACCCTAACCCTAGTCCGAACCCTAACCCTAACCCTTCCCCGAAGCCTTCCCCTCACCCGTCCCCTAATCCTAACCCGTACGCTCACAGTAACCCGCGCCCTCACACGTACGCTGCCCCTAAACCGTTGTCGTACCGTCACCTGGACCCTAAACCGTCCCCGTCCCCTAACCCTAACCCTAGCCCGAACCCTAACCCTAACCCTTCCCCGAAGCCTTCCCCTCACCCGTCCCCTAATCCTAACCCGTACGCTCACAATAACCCGCGCCCTCACACGTACGCTCCCCCTAAACCTTTGTCGTACCCTCACCTGGACCCTAAACCGTCCCCGTCCCCTAACCCTAACCCTAGCCCGAACCCTAACCCTAACCCTTCCCCGAAGCCTTCCCCTCACCTGTCCCCTAATACTAACCCGTACGCTCACACTAACCCGCGCCCTCACACGTACGCTCCCCCTAAACCGTTGTCGTACCCTCACCTGGACCCTAAACCGTCCCCGTCCCCTAACCCTAACCCTAGCCTGAACCCTAACCCTAACCCTTCCCCGAAGCCTTCCCCTCACCCGTCCCCTAATCCTAACCCGTACGCTCACACTAACCCGCGCCCTCACACGTACGCTCCCCCTAAACCATTGTCGTACCCTCACCTGGACCCTAAACCGTCCCCGTCCCCTAACCCTAACCCTAGCCCAAACCCTAACCCTAACCCTTCCCCGAAGCCTTCCACTCACCCGTTCCCTAATCCTAACCCATATGCTCATACTAACCCGCGCCCTCACATGTACGCTGCCCCTAAACCGTTGTCGTATCCTCACCTGGACCCTAAACCGTCCCCGTCCCCTAACCCTAACTCTAGCCCGAACCCTAACCCTAACCCTTCCCCGAAGCCTTCCCCTCACCCGTCCCCTAATCCTAACCCCTACGCTCACAGTAACCCGCACCCTCACATGTACGCTCCCCCTAAACCGTTGTCGTACCCTCACCTGGACCCTAAACCGTCCCCGTCCCCTAACCCTAACCCTAGCCCGAACCCTAACCCTAACCATTCCCCGAAGCCTTCCCCTCACCCGTCCCCTAATCCTAACCCGTACGCTCACAGTAACCCGCGCCCTCACATGTACACTCCCCCTAAACCGTTGTCGTACCCTCACCTGGACCCTAAACCGTCCCCGTCCCCTAACCCTAACCCTAGCCCGAACCCTAACCCTAACCCTTCCCCGAAGCCTTCCCCTCACCCATCCCCTAATCCTAACCCGTACGCTCACACTAACCCGCGCCCTCACACGTACGCTCCCCCTAAACCGTTGTCGTACCCTCACCTGGACCCTAAACCGTCCCCATCCCCTAACCCTAACCCTAGCCCGAACCCTAACCCTAACCCTTCCCCGAAGCCTTCCCCTCACCCGTCCCCTAATCCTAACCCGTACGCTCACACTAACCCGCGCCCTCACACGTACGCTCCCCCTAAACCTTTGTCGTACCCTCACCTGGACCCTAAACCGTCCCCGTCCCCTAACCCTAACCCTAGCCCGAAACCTAACCCTAACCCTTCCCTGAAGCCTTCCACTCACTCGTCCCCTAATCCTAACCCGTACGATCACACTAACCCGCGCCCTCACACGTACGCTCCCCCTAAACCGTTGTCGTACCCTCACCTGGACCCTAAACCGTCCCCGTCCCCTAACCCTAACCCTAGCCCGAACCCTAACCCTAACCCTTCCCCGAAGCCTTCCCCTCACCCGTCCCCTAATCGTAACCCGTACGCTCACAGTAACCCGCGCCCTCACACGTACGCTCCCCCTAAACCGTTGTCGTACCCTCACCTGGACCCTAAACCGTCCCCGTCCCCTAACCCTAACCCTAGCCCGAACCCTAACTCTAACCCTTCCCCGAAGCCTTCCACTCACCCGTTCCCTAATCCTAACCCATATGCTCATACTAACCCGCGCCCTCACACGTACGCTGCCCCTAAACCGTTGTCGTATCCTCACCTGGACCCTAAACCGTCCCCGTCCGCTAACCCTAACCCTAGCCCGAACCGTAACCCTAACACTTCCCCGAAGCCTTCCCCTCACCCGTCCCCTAATCCTAACCCGTACGCCCACACTAACCCGTGCCCTCACACGTACGCTCCCCCTAAACCGTTGTCGTACCCTCACCTGGACCCTAAACCGTCCCCGTCCCCTAACCCTAACCCTAGCCCAAACCCTAACCCTAACCCTTCCCCGAAGCCTTCCACTCACCCGTTCCCTAATCCTAACCCATATGCTCATACTAACCCACGCCCTCACATGTACGCTGCCCCTAAACCGTTGTCGTATCCTCACCTGGACCCTAAACCGTCCCCGTCCCCTACCCCTAACCCTAGACCGAACCGTAACCCTAACACTTCCCCGAAGCCTTCCCCTCACCCGTCCCCTAATCCTAACCCGTACGCCCACACTAACCCGTGCCCTCACACGTACGCTCCCCCTAAACCGTTGTCGTACCCTCACCTGGACCCTAAACCGTCCCCGTCCCCTAACCCTAACCCTAGCCCGAACCCTAACCCTAACCCTTCCCCGAAGCCTTACCCTCACCCGTCCCCTAATCCTAACCCTTACGCTCACACTATCCTGCGCCCTCACACGTACGCTCCCCCTAAACCGTTGTCGTACCCTCACCTGGACCCTAAACCGTCCCCGTCCCCTAACCCTAACCCTAGCCCGAACCCTAACCCTAACCCTTCCCCGAAGCCTTCCCCTCACCCATCCCCTAATCCTAACCCGTACGCTCACACTAACCCGCTCCCTCACACGTACACTCCCCCTAAACCGTTGTCGTACCCTCACCTGGACCCTAAACCATCCCCGTCCCCTAACCCTAACCCTAGCCCGAACCCTAACCCTAACCCTTCCCCAAAGCCTTCCCCTCACCCGTCCCCTAATCCTAACCCGTACGCTCACACTAACCCGCGCCCTCACACGTACGCTCCCCCTAAACCGTTGTCGTACCCTCACCTGGACCCTAAACCGTCCCCGTCCCCTAACCCTAACCCTAGCCCGAACCCTTCCCCTAACCCTTCACCGAAGGCTTCCCCTCACCCGTCCCCTAATCCTAACCCGTACGCTCACACTAACCCGCGCCCTCACACGTATGCTCCCCCTAAACCAGTGTCGTACCCTCACCTGGACCCTAAACCGTCCCCGTCCCCTAACCCTAACCCTAGCCCGAACCCTAACCCTAACCCTTCCCCGAAGCCTTCCCCTCACCCGTCCCCTAATCCTAACCCGTATGCTCACACTAACCCGCGCCCTCACACGTACGCTCCCCCTAAACCGTTGTCGTACCCTCACCTGGACCCTAAACCGTCCCCGTCCCCTAACCCTAACCCTAGCCCGAACCCTAACCCTAACCCTTCCCCGAAGCCTTCCCCTCACCCGTCTCCTAATCCTAACCCGTACGCTCACACTAACCCGCGCCCTCACACGTACGCTCCCCCTAAACCTTTGTCGTACCCTCACCTGGACCCTAAACCGTCCCCGTCCCCTAAACCTAACCCTAGCCCGAACCCTAACCCTAACCCTTCCCTGAAGCCTTCCCCTCACCCGTCCCCTAATACTAACCCGTACGCTCACACTAACCCGCGCCCTCACACGTACGCTCCCCCTAAACCGTTGTCGTACCCTCAAATGGACCCTAAACCGTCCCCGTCCCCTAACCCTAACCCTAGCCCGAACCCTAACCCTAACCCTTCCCCGAAGCCTTCCCCTCACCCGTCCCCAAATCCTAACCCTTACGCTCACACTAACCCGCGCCCTCACACGTACGCTCCCCCTAAACCTTTGTCGTACCCTCACCTGGACCCTAAACCGTCCCCGTCCCCTAACCCTAACCCTCGCCCGAACCCTAACCCTTACCCTTCCCTGAAGCCTTCCCCTCACCCGTCCCCTAATCCTAACCCGTACGCTCACACTAACCCGCGCCCTCACACGTACGCTCCCCCTAAACCGTTGTCGTACCCTCACCTGGACCCTAAACCGTCCCCGTCCCCTAACCCTAACCCTAGCCCGAATCCTAACCCTAACCCTTCCCCGAAGCCTTACCATCACCCGTCCCCTAATCCTAACCCGAACGCTCACACTAACCCGCGCCCTCACACGTACGCTCCCCCTAAACCGTTGTCGTACCCTCACCTGGACCCTAAACCGTTCCCGTCCCCTAACCCTAACCCTAGCCCGAACCCTAACCCTAACACTTCCCCGAAGCCTTCATCTCACCCGTCCCCTAATCCTAACCCGTACGCTCACACTAAACCGCGCCCTCACACGTACGCTCCCCCTAAACCGTTGTCGTCCCCTCACCTGGACCCTAAACCGTCCCCGTCCCCTAATCCTAACCCTAGCCCGAACCCTAACCCTAACCCTTCCCCGAAGCCTTCCACTCACCCGTCCCCTAATCCTAACCCGTACGCTCACACTAACCCGCGCCCTCACACGTACGCTCCCCCTAAACCGTTGTCGTACCCTCACCTGGACCCTAAACCGTCCCCGTGCCCTAACCCTAACCCTAGTCCGAACCCTAACCCTAACCCTTCCCCGAAGCCTTCCCCTCACCCGTCCCCTAATCCTAACCCGTACGCTCACACTAACCCGCGCCCTCACACGTACGCTGCCCCTAAACCGTTGTCGTACCGTCACCTGGACCCTAAACCGTCCCCGTCCCCTAACCCTAACCCTAGCCCGAACCCTAACCCTAACCCTTCCCCGAAGCCTTCCCCTCACCCGTCCCCTAATCCTAACCCGTACGCTCACACTAACCCGCGCCCTCACACGTACGCTCCCCCTAAACCTTTGTCGTACCCTCACCTGGACCCTAAACCGTCCCGGTCCCCTAACCCTAACCCTAGCCCGAACCCTAACCCTAACCCTTCCCCGAAGCCTTCCCCTCACCTGTCCCCTAATACTAACCCGTACGCTCACACTAACCCGCGCCCTCACACGTACGCTCCCCCTAAACCGTTGTCGTACCCTCACCTGGACCCTAAACCGTCCCCGTCCCCTAACCCTAACCCTAGCCTGAACCCTAACCCTAACCCTTCCCCGAAGCCTTCCCCTCACCCGTCCCCTAATCCTAACCCGTACGCTCACACTAACCCGCGCCCTCACACGTACGCTCCCCCTAAACCGTTGTCGTACCCTCACCTGGACCCTAAACCGTCCCCGTCCCCTAACCCTAACCCTAGCCCAAACCCTAACCCTAACCCTTCCCCGAAGCCTTCCACTCACCCGTTCCCTAATCCTAACCCATATGCTCATACTAACCCGCGCCCTCACATGTACGCTGCCCCTAAACCGTTGTCGTATCCTCACCTGGACCCTAAACCATCCCCGTCCCCTAACCCTAACCCTAGACCGAACCGTAACCCTAACACTTCCCCGAAGCCTTCCCCTCACCCGTCCCCTAATCCTAACCCGTACGCCCACACTAACCCGTGCCCTCACACGTACGCTCCCCCTAAACCGTTGTCGTACCCTCACCTGGACCCTAAACCGTCCCCGTCCCCTAACCCTAACCCTAGCCCGAACCCTAACCCTAACCCTTCCCCGAAGCCTTACCCTCACCCGTCCCCTAATCCTAACCCGTACGCTCACACTATCCTGCGCCCTCACACGTACGCTCCCCCTAAACCGTTGTCGTACCCTCACCTGGACCCTAAACCGTCCCCGTCCCCTAACCCTAACCCTAGCCCGAACCCTAACCCTAACCCTTCCCCGAAGCCTTCCCCTCACCCATCCCCTAATCCTAACCCGTACGCTCACACTAACCCGCTCCCTCACACGTACACTCCCCCTAAACCGTTGTCGTACCCTCACCTGGACCCTAAACCATCCCCGTCCCCTAACCCTAACCCTAGCCCGAACCCTAACCCTAACCCTTCCCCAAAGCCTTCCCCTCACCCGTCCCCTAATACTAACCCGTACGCTCACACTAACCCGCGCCCTCACACGTACGCTACCCCTAAACCGTTGTCGTACCCTCACCTGGACCCTAAACCGTCCCCGTCCCCTAACCCTAACCCTAGCCCGAACCCTAACCCTAACCCTTCCCCGAAGCCTTCCCCTCACCCGTCCACTAATCCTAACCCGTACGCTCACACTAACCCGCGCCCTCACACGTACGCTCCCCCTAAACCGTTGTCGTACCCTCACCTGGACCCTAAACTGTCCCCGTCCCCTAATCCTAACCCTAGCCCGAACCCTAACCCTAACCCTTCCCCGAAGCCTTCCCCTCACCCGTCCCCTAATCCTAACCCGTACGCTCACACTAACCCGCGCCCTCACACGTACGCTCCCCCTAAACCGTTGTCGTACCCTCACCTGGACCCTAAACCGTCCCCGTGCCCTAACCCTAACCCTAGTCCGAACCCTAACCCTAACCCTTCCCCGAAGCCTTCCCCTCACCCGTCCCCTAATCCTAACCCGTACGCTCACAGTAACCCGCGCCCTCACACGTACGCTGCCCCTAAACCGTTGTCGTACCCTCACCTGGACCCTAAACCGTCCCCGTCCCCTAATCCTAACCCTAGCCAGAACCCTAACCCTAACCCTTCCCCGAAGCCTTCCCCTCACCCGTCCCCTAATCCTAACCCGTACGCTCACACTAACCCGCGCCCTCACACGTATTCTCGCCCTAAACCGTTGTCGTACCCTCACCTGGACCCTAAACCGTCCCCGTCCCCTAACCCTAACCCTAGCCCGAACCCTAACCCTAACACTTCCCCGAAGCCTTCCCCTCACCCGTCCCCTTATCCTAACCCGTACGCTCACACTAACCCGCGCTCTCACACGTACGCATGCCCTAAACCGTTGTCGTACCCTCACCTGGACCCTAAACCGTCCTCGTCCCCTAACCCTAACCCTAGCCCGAACCCTAACCCTAACCCTTCCCCGAAGCCTTCCCCTCACCCGTCCCCTAATCCTAACCCGTACGCTCACACTAACCCGCGCCCTCACACGTACGCTCCTCCTAAACCGTTTTCGTACCCTCACCTGGACCCTAAACCGTCCCCGTCCCCTAACCCTAACCCTAGCCCGAACCCTAACCCTAACCCTTCCCCGAAGCCTTCCCCTCACCCGTCCCCTAATCCTAACCCGTACGCTCACACTAACCCGCGCCCTCACACGTACGCTCCCCCTAAACCGTTGTCGTACCCTCACCTGGACCCTAAACCGTCCCCGTGCCCTAACCCTAACCCTAGCCCGAACCCTAACCCTAACACTTCCCCGAAGCCTTCCCCTCACCCGTCCCCTAATCCTAACCCGTACGCCCACACTAACCCGTGCCCTCACACGTACGCTCCCTCTACACCGTTGTCGTACCCTCACCTGGACCCTAAACCGTCCCCGTCCCCAACCCTAACCCTAGCCCGAAGCCTAACCCTAACCCTTCCCCGAAGCATTCCCCTCACCCGTCCCCTAATCCTAACCCGTACGCTCACACTAACCCGAGCCCTCACACGTACTCTCGCCCTAAACCGTTGTCGTACCCTCACCTGGACCCTAAACCGTCCCCGTCCCCTAACCCGAACCCTAGCCCGAACCCTAACCCTAACCCTTCCCCGAAGCCTTCCCCTCACCCGTCCCCTAATCCTAACCCGTAAGTTCACACTGACCCGCGCCCTCACACGTACGCTCCCCCTAAACCGTTGTCGTACCCTCACCTGGACCCTAAACCGTCCCCGTCCCCTAACCTTAACCCTAGCCAGAACCCTAAACCTAACCCTTCCCCGAAGCCTTCCCCTCACCCGTCACCTAATCCTATCCCGTACGCTCACAGTAACCCGCGCCCTCACACGTACGCTCCCCCTAAACCGTTGTCGTACCCTCACCTGGACCCTAAACCGTCCCCGTCCCCTAACCCTAACCCTAGCCCGAACCCTAACCCTAACTCTTCCCCGAAGCCTTCCACTCACCCGTCCCCTAATCCTAACCCGTACGCTCACACTAACCCGCGCCCTAACACGTACGCATGCCCTAAACCGTTGTCGTACCCTCACCTGGACCCTATACCGTCCCCGTCCCCTAACCCTAACCCTAGCACGAACCCTAACCCTAACCCTTCCCCGAAGCCTTCCCCTCACCCGTCCCCTAATCCTAACCCGTACGCTCAGACTAACCCGCGCCCTCACACGTACGCTCCCCCTAAACCGTTGTCGTACCCTCACCTGGACCCTAAACCGTCCCCGTACCCTAAGCCTAACCCTAGCCCGAACCCTAACCCTAACCCTTCCCCGAAGCCTTCCCCTCACCCGTCCCCTAATCCTAACCCGTACGCTCACACTAACCCGCGCCCTCACACGTATGCTCCCCCTAAACCGTTGTCGTACCCTCACCTGGACCCTAAACCGTCCCCGTCCCCTAACCATAACCCGAGCCCGAACCCTAACCCTAACCCTTCCCCGAAGCCTTCCCCTCACCCGTCCCATGATCCTAACCCGTACGCTCACACTAACCCGCGCCCTCTCACGTACGCTCCCCCTAAACCGTTGTCGTACCCTCACCTGGACCCTAAACCGTCCCCGTCCCCTAACCCTAACCCTAGCCTGAACCCTAACCCTAACCCTTCCCCGAAGCCTTCCCCTCACACGTCCCCTAATCCTAACCCGTACGCTCACACTAACCCGCGCCCTCACACGTACGCTCCCCCTAAACCGTTGTCGTACCCTCACCTGGACCCTAAACCGTCCCCGTACCCTAAGCCTAACCCTAGCCCGAACCCTAACCCTAACCCTTCCCCGAAGCCTTCCCCTCACCCGTCCCCTTATCCTAACCCGTACGCCCACACTAACCCGTGCCCTCACACGTACGCTCCCCCTAAACCGTTGTCGTACCCTCATCTGGACCTTAAACCGTCCCCGTCCCCAACCCTAAACCTAGCCCGAACACTAACCCTAACCCTTCTCCGAAGCCTTCCCCTCACCCGTCCCCTAGTCCTAACCCGTACGCTCACACTAATCCGCGCCCTCACACGTACTCTCGCCCTAAACCGTTGTCGTACCCTCACCTGGACCCTAAACCGTCCCCGTCCCCTAACCCGAACCCTAGCCCGAACCCTAACCCTAACCCTTCCCCGAAGCCTTCCCCTCACCCGTCCCCTAATCCTAACCCGTACGTTCACACTGACCCGCGCCCTCACACGTACGCTCCCCCTAAACCGTTGTCATACCCTCACCTGGACCCTAAACCGTCCCCGTCCCCGTCCCCTAACCCTAGACCGAATCCTAAACCTAACCCTTCCCCGAAGCCTTCCCCTCACCCGTCCCCTAATACTAACCCGTACGCTCACACTAACCCGCGCCCTCACACGTACGCTCCCCCTAAACCGTTGTCGTACCCTCACCTGGACCCTAAACCGTCCCCGTCCCCTAACCCGAACCCTAGCCCGAACCCTAACCCTAACCCTTCCCCGAAGCCTTCCCCTCACCCGTCCCATAATCCTAAACCGTACGCTCACACTAACCCGCGCCCTCACACGTACGCTCCCTCTAAAGCGTTGTCGTACCCTGACCTGGACCCTAAACCGTCCCCGTCCCCTAACCCTAACCCTAGTCCGAACCCTAACCCTAACCCTTCCCCGAAGCCTTCCCCTCACCCGTCCCCTAATCCTAACCCGTACGCTCACACTAACCCGCGCCCTCACACGTACGCTCCCCCTAAACCGTTGTTGTACCCTCACCTGAACCCTAAACCGTCCCCGTCCCCTAACCCTAACCCTAGCCCGAACCCTAACCCTAACCCTTCCCCGAAGCCTTCCCCTCACCCGTCCCCTAATCCTAACCCATACGCCCACACTAACCCGCGCCCTCACACGTACGCTCCCCCTAAACCGTTGTCGTACCCTCACCTGGACCCTAAACCGTCCCCGTCCCCTAACCCTAAACCTAGCCCGAACCCTAACCCTAACCCTTCCCCGAAGCCTTCCCCTCACCCGTCCCCTAATCCTAACCCGTACGCGCACACTAACCCGCGCCCTCACACGTATGCTCCCCCTAAACCGTTGTCGTACCCTCACCTGGACCCTAAACCGTCCCCGTGCCCTAACCCTAACCCTAGCCCGAACCCTAACCCTAACACTTCCCCGAAGCCTTCCCCTCACCCGTCCCCTAATCCTAACCCGTACGCCCACACTAACCCGTGCCCTCACACGTACGCTCCCTCTAAACCGTTGTCGTACCCTCACCTGGACCCTAAACCGTCCCCGTCCCCAACCCTAACCCTAACCCCAACCCTAACCCTAACCCTACCCCGAAGCATTCCCCTCACCCGTCCCCTAATCCTAACCCGTACGCTCACACTAACCCGAGCCCTCACACGTACTCTCGCCCTAAACCGTTGTCGTACCCTCACCTGGACCCTAAACCGTCCCCGTCCCCTAACCCGAACCCTAGCCCGAACCCTAACCCTAACCCTTCCCCGAAGCCTTCCCCTCACCCGTCCCCTAATCCTAACCCGTACGTTCACACTGACCCGCGCCCTCACACGTACGCTCCCCCTAAACCGTTGTCGTACCCTCACCTGGACCCTAACCCGTCCCCGTCCCTTAACCTTAACCCTAGCCAGAACCCTAAACCTAACCCTTCCCCGAAGCCTTCCCCTCACCCGTCACCTAATCCTATCCCGTACGCTCACAGTAACCCGCGCCCTCACACGTACGCTCCCCCTAAACCGTTGTCGTACCCTCACCTGGACCCTAAACCGTCCCCGTCCCCTAACCCTAACCCTAGCCCGAACCCTAACCCTAACTCTTCCCCGAAGCCTTCCACTCACACGTCCCCTAATCCTAACCCGTACGCTCACACTAACCCGCGCCCTCACACGTACGCATGCCCTAAACCGTTGTCGTACCCTCACCTGGACCCTAAACCGTCCCCGTCCCCTAACCCTAACCCTAGCACGAACCCTAACCCTAACCCTTCCCCGAAGCCTTCCCCTCACCCGTCCCCTAATCCTAACCCGTACGCTCACACTAACCCGCGCCCTCACACGTACGCTCCCCCTAAACCGTTGTCATACCCTCACCTGGACCCTAAACCGTCCCCGTACCCTAAGCGTAACCCTAGCCCGAACCCTAACCCTAACCCTTCCCCGAAGCCTTCCCCTCACCCGTCCCCTTATCCTAACCCGTACGCCCACACTAACCCGTGCCCTCACACGTACGCTCCCCCTAAACCGTTGTCGTACCCTCATCTGGACCTTAAACCGTCCCCGTCCCCAACACTAACCCTAGCCCGAACCCTAACCCTAACCCTTCTCCGAAGCCTTCCCCTCACCCGTCCCCTAATCCTAACCCGTACGCTCACACTAACCCGCGCCCTCACACGTTCGCTCCCCCTAAACCGTTGTCGTACCCTCACCTGGACCCTAAACCGTCCCCGTCCCCTAACCCTAACCCTAGCCCGAACCCTAACCCTAACCCTTCCCCGAAGCCTTCCCCTCACCCGTCCCCTAATCCTAACCCGTACGCTCACACTAACCCGCGCCCTCACACGTACGCTCCCCCTAAACCGTTGTCGTACCCTCACCTGGACCCTAAACCTTCCCCGTACCCTAACCCAAACCCTAGCCCGAACCCTAACCCTAACCCTTCCCCGAAGCCTTCCCCTCACCCGTCCCCTAATCCTAACCCGTACGCTCACACTATACCGCGCCCTCACACGTACGCTCCCCCTAAACCGTTGTCGTACCCTCACCTGGACCCTAAACCGTCCCCGTCCCCTAACCCTAACCCTAGCCCGAACCCTAAACCTAACCCTTCCCCGAAGCCTTCCCCTCACCCGTCCCCTAATCCTAACCCGTACGCTCACACTAACCCGCGCCCTCACACGTACGCTCCCCCAAAAACGTTGTCGTACCCTCACCTGGACCCTAAACCGTCCCCGTCCCCTAACCCTAACCGTAGCCCGTACCCTAACCCTAACCCTTCCCCGAAGCCTTCCCCTCACCCGTCCCCTAATCCTAACCCGTACGCTCAGACTAACCCGCGCCCTCACACGTACGCTCCCCCTAAACCGTTGTCGTACCCTCACCTGGACCCTAAACCGTTCTCGTCCCCTAACCCTAACCCTAGCCCGAACCCTAACCCTAACACTTCCCCGAAGCCTTCCCCTCACCCGTCCCATAATCCTAACCCGTACGCTCACACTAACCCGCGCCCTCACACGTACGCTCCCCCTAAACCGTTGTCGTACCCTCACCTGGACCCTAAACCGTCCCCGTCCCCTAACCATAACCCTAGCCCGAACCCTAACTCTAACCCTTCCCCGAAGCCTTCCCCTCACCCGTCCCCTGATCCTATCCTGTACGCTCACACTAACCCGCGCCCTCACACGTACGCTCCCCCTAAACCGTTGTCGTACCCTCACCTGGACACTAAACCGTCCCCGTCCCCTAACCCTAACCCTAGCCCGAACCCTAACCCTAACACTTCCCCGAAGCCTTCCCCACACCCGTCCCCTAATCCTAACCCATACGCCCACACTAACCCGCGCCCTCACACGTACGCTCCCCCTAAACCGTTGTCGTACCCTCACCTGGACCCTAAACCGTCCCCGTCCCATAACCCTAAACCTAGCCCGAACCCTAACCCTAAACCTTCCCCGAAGCCTTCCCCTCACCCGTCCCCTAATCCTAACCCGTACGCTCACACTAACCCGCGCCCTCACACGTACGCTCCCCCTAAACCGTTGTCGTACCCTCACCTGGACCCTAAACCGTCCCCGTCCCCTAAGCCTAACCCTAGCCCGAACCCTAAACCTAACCCTTCCCCGAAGCCTTCCCCTCACCCGTCCCCTAATCCTAACCCGTACGCCCACACTAACCCGTGCCCTCACCCGTACGCACCCCCTAAACCGTTGTCGTACCCTCATCTGGACCTTAAACCGTCCCCGTCCACAACCCTAACCCTAGCCCGAACCCTAACCCTAACCCTTCCCCGAAGCCCTCCCCTCACCCGTCCCCTAATCCTAACCCGTACGCTCACACTAACCCGCGCCCTCACACGTACGCTCCCCTTAAACCGTTGTCGTACCCTCACCTGGACCCTAAACCGTCCCCGTCCCCTAACCCTAAACCTAGCCCGAACCCTAACCCTAACCCTTCCCCGAAGCCTTCCCCTCACCCGTCCCCTAATCCTAACCCGTACGCGCACACTAACCCGCGCCCTCACACGTACGCTCCCCCTAAACCGTTGTCGTACCCTCACCTGGACCCTAAACCGTCCCCGTGCCCTAACCCTAACCCTAGCCCGAACCCTAACCCTAACACTTCCCCGAAGCCTTCCCCTCACCCGTCCCCTAATCCTAACCCGTACGCCCACACTAACCCGTGCCCTCACACGTACGCTCCCTCTAAACCGTTGTCGTACCCTCACCTGGACCCTAAACCGTCCCCGTCCCCAACCCTAACCCTAACCCCAACCCTAACCCTAACCCTACCCCGAAGCATTCCCCTCACCCGTCCCCTAATCCTAACCCGTACGCTCACACTAACCCGAGCCCTCACACGTACTCTCGCCCTAAACCGTTGTCGTACCCTCACCTGGACCCTAAACCGTCCCCGTCCCCTAACCCGAACCCTAGCCCGAACCCTAACCCTAACCCTTCCCCGAAGCCTTCCCCTCACCCGTCCCCTAATCCTAACCCGTACGTTCACACTGACCCGCGCCCTCACACGTACGCTCCCCCTAAACCGTTGTCGTACCCTCACCTGGACCCTAACCCGTCCCCGTCCCTTAACCTTAACCCTAGCCAGAACCCTAAACCTAACCCTTCCCCGAAGCCTTCCCCTCACCCGTCACCTAATCCTATCCCGTACGCTCACAGTAACCCGCGCCCTCACACGTACGCTCCCCCTAAACCGTTGTCGTACCCTCACCTGGACCCTAAACCGTCCCCGTCCCCTAACCCTAACCCTAGCCCGAACCCTAACCCTAACTCTTCCCCGAAGCCTTCCACTCACCCGTCCCCTAATCCTAACCCGTACGCTCACACTAACCCGCGCCCTCACACGTACGCATGCCCTAAACCGTTGTCGTACCCTCACCTGGACCCTAAACCGTCCCCGTCCCCTAACCCTAACCCTAGCACGAACCCTAACCCTAACCCTTCCCCGAAGCCTTCCCCTCACCCGTCCCCTAATCCTAACCCGTACGCTCACACTAACCCGCGCCCTCACACGTACGCTCCCCCTAAACCGTTGTCATACCCTCACCTGGACCCTAAACCGTCCCCGTACCCTAAGCGTAACCCTAGCCCGAACCCTAACCCTAACCCTTCCCCGAAGCCTTCCCCTCACCCGTCCCCTTATCCTAACCCGTACGCCCACACTAACCCGTGCCCTCACACGTACGCTCCCCCTAAACCGTTGTCGTACCCTCATCTGGACCTTAAACCGTCCCCGTCCCCAACACTAACCCTAGCCCGAACCCTAACCCTAACCCTTCTCCGAAGCCTTCCCCTCACCCGTCCCCTAATCCTAACCCGTACGCTCACACTAACCCGCGCCCTCACACGTTCGCTCCCCCTAAACCGTTGTCGTACCCTCACCTGGACCCTAAACCGTCCCCGTCCCCTAACCCTAACCCTAGCCCGAACCCTAACCCTAACCCTTCCCCGAAGCCTTCCCCTCACCCGTCCCCTAATCCTAACCCGTACGCTCACACTAACCCGCGCCCTCACACGTACGCTCCCCCTAAACCGTTGTCGTACCCTCACCTGGACCCTAAACCTTCCCCGTACCCTAACCCAAACCCTAGCCCGAACCCTAACCCTAACCCTTCCCCGAAGCCTTCCCCTCACCCGTCCCCTAATCCTAACCCGTACGCTCACACTATACCGCGCCCTCACACGTACGCTCCCCCTAAACCGTTGTCGTACCCTCACCTGGACCCTAAACCGTCCCCGTCCCCTAACCCTAACCCTAGCCCGAACCCTAAACCTAACCCTTCCCCGAAGCCTTCCCCTCACCCGTCCCCTAATCCTAACCCGTACGCTCACACTAACCCGCGCCCTCACACGTACGCTCCCCCAAAAACGTTGTCGTACCCTCACCTGGACCCTAAACCGTCCCCGTCCCCTAACCCTAACCGTAGCCCGTACCCTAACCCTAACCCTTCCCCGAAGCCTTCCCCTCACCCGTCCCCTAATCCTAACCCGTACGCTCAGACTAACCCGCGCCCTCACACGTACGCTCCCCCTAAACCGTTGTCGTACCCTCACCTGGACCCTAAACCGTTCTCGTCCCCTAACCCTAACCCTAGCCCGAACCCTAACCCTAACACTTCCCCGAAGCCTTCCCCTCACCCGTCCCATAATCCTAACCCGTACGCTCACACTAACCCGCGCCCTCACACGTACGCTCCCCCTAAACCGTTGTCGTACCCTCACCTGGACCCTAAACCGTCCCCGTCCCCTAACCATAACCCTAGCCCGAACCCTAACTCTAACCCTTCCCCGAAGCCTTCCCCTCACCCGTCCCCTGATCCTATCCCGTACGCTCACACTAACCCGCGCCCTCACACGTACGCTCCCCCTAAACCGTTGTCGTACCCTCACCTGGACACTAAACCGTCCCCGTCCCCTAACCCTAACCCTAGCCCGAACCCTAACCCTAACACTTCCCCGAAGCCTTCCCCACACCCGTCCCCTAATCCTAACCCATACGCCCACACTAACCCGCGCCCTCACACGTACGCTCCCCCTAAACCGTTGTCGTACCCTCACCTGGACCCTAAACCGTCCCCGTCCCATAACCCTAAACCTAGCCCGAACCCTAACCCTAAACCTTCCCCGAAGCCTTCCCCTCACCCGTCCCCTAATCCTAACCCGTACGCTCACACTAACCCGCGCCCTCACACGTACGCTCCCCCTAAACCGTTGTCGTACCCTCACCTGGACCCTAAACCGTCCCCGTCCCCTAAGCCTAACCCTAGCCCGAACCCTAAACCTAACCCTTCCCCGAAGCCTTCCCCTCACCCGTCCCCTAATCCTAACCCGTACGCCCACACTAACCCGTGCCCTCACCCGTACGCACCCCCTAAACCGTTGTCGTACCCTCATCTGGACCTTAAACCGTCCCCGTCCACAACCCTAACCCTAGCCCGAACCCTAACCCTAACCCTTCCCCGAAGCCCTCCCCTCACCCGTCCCCTAATCCTAACCCGTACGCTCACACTAACCCGCGCCCTCACACGTACGCTCCCCTTAAACCGTTGTCGTACCCTCACCTGGACCCTAAACCGTCCCCGTCCCCTAACCCTAACCCTAGCTCGAACCCTAACCCTAACCCTTCCCCGAAGCCTTCCCCTCACCCGTCCCCTAATCCTAACCCGAACGCCCACACTAACCTGTGCCCTCACACGTACGCTCCCCCTAAACCATTGTCGTACCCTCACCTGGACCTTAAACCGTCCCCGTCCCAAACCCTAACCCTAGCCCGAACCCTAACCCTAACCCTTCCCCGAAGCCTTCCCCTCACCCGTCCCCTAATCCTAACCCGTACGCTCACACTAACCCACGCCCTCACACGTACGCTCCCCCTAAACCGTTTTCGTACCCTCACCTGGACCCTAAACCGTCCCCGTCCCCTAACCCTAACCCTAGCCCGAACCCTAACCCTAACACTTCCCCGAAGCCTTCCCCACACCCGTCCCCTAATCCTAACCCATTCGCCCACACTAACCTGCGCCCTCACACGTACGCTCCCACTAAACCGTTGTCGTACCCTCACCTGAACCCTAAACCGTCCCCATCCCATAAACCTAACCCTAGCCCGAACCCTAACCCTAACCCTTCCCCGAAGCCTTCCCCTCACCCGTCCCCTAATCCTAACCCGTACGCTCACACTAACCCGTGCCCTCACACGTACGCTCCCCCTAAACCTTTGTCGTACCCTCACCTGGACCCTAAACCGTCCCCCTCCCCTAACCCTAACCCTAGCCCGAACCCTAACCCTAGCCCGAACCCTAACCCTAACCCTTCCCCGAAGCCTTCCCCTCACCCGTCCCCTAATCCTAACCCGTTCGCCCACACTAACCCGTGCCCTCACACGTACGCTCCCCCTAAACCGTTGTCGTACCCTCATCTGGACCTTAAACCGTCCCCGTCCCCAACCGTGACCCTAGCCCGAACCCTAACCCTAACCCTTCCCCGAAGCCTTCCCCTCACCCGTCCCCTAATCCTAACCCGTACGCTCAAACTAACCCGCACCCTCACACGTATGCTCCCCCTAAACCGTTGTCGTACCCTCACCTGGACCCTAAACCGTCCCCGTCCCCTAACCCTAACCCTAGCCCGAACCCTAACCCTAACCCTTCCCCGAAGCCTTCCCCTCACCCGTCCCCTAATCCTAACCCGTACGCCCACACTAACCTGTGCCCTCACACGTACGCTCCCCCTAAACCATTGTCGTACCCTCACCTAGACCTTAAACCGTCCCCGTCCCAAAACATAACCCTATCCCGAACCCTAACCCTAACCCTTCCCCGAAGCCTTCCCCTCACCCGTCCCCTAATCCTAACCCGTACGCTCACACTAACCCACGCCCTCACACGTACGCTCCCCCTAAACCGTTGTCGTACCCTCACCTGGACCCTAAACCGTCCCCGTGCCCTAACCCTAACCCTAGTCCGAACCCTAACCCTAACCCTTCCCCGAAGCCTTCCCCTCACCCGTCCCCTAATCCTAACCCGTACGCTCACAGTAACCCGCGCCCTCACACGTACGCTGCCCCTAAACCGTTGTCGTACCCTCACCTGGACCCTAAACCGTCCCCGTCCCCTAATCCTAACCCTAGCCAGAACCCTAACCCTAACCCTTCCCCGAAGCCTTCCCCTCACCCGTCCCCTAATCCTAACCCGTACGCTCACCCTAACCCGCGCCCTCACACGTATTCTCGCCCTAAACCGTTGTCGTACCCTCACCTGGACCCTAAACCGTCCCCGTCCCCTAACCCTAACCCTAGCCCGAAACCTAACCCTAACACTTCCCCGAAGCCTTCCCCTCACCCGTCCCCTTATCCTAACCCGTACGCTCACACTAACCCGCGCCCTCACACGTACGCATGCCCTAAACCGTTGTCGTACCCTCACCTGGACCCTAAACCGTCCTCGTCCCCTAACCCTAACCCTAGCCCGAACCCTAACCCTAACCCTTCCCCGAAGCCTTCCCCTCACCCGTCCCCTAATCCTAACCCGTACGCTCACACTAACCCGCGCCCTCACACGTACGCTCCCCCTAAACCGTTTTCGTACCCTCACCTGGACCCTAAACCGTCCCCGTCCCCTAACCCTAACCCTAGCCCGAACCCTAACCCTAACCCTTCCCCGAAGCCTTCCCCTCACCCGTCCCCTAATCCTAACCCGTACGCTCACACTAACCCGCGCCCTCACACGTACGCTCCCCCTAAACCGTTGTCGTACCCTCACCTGGACCCTAAACCGTCCCCGTGCCCTAACCCTAACCCTAGCCCGAACCCTAACCCTAACACTTCCCCGAAGCCTTCCCCTCACCCGTCCCCTAATCCTAACCCGTACGCCCACACTAACCCGTGCCCTCACACGTACGCTCCCTCTAAACCGTTGTCGTACCCTCACCTGGACCCTAAACCGTCCCCGTCCCCAACCCTAACCCTAGCCCGAAGCCTAACCCTAACCCTTCCCCGAAGCATTCCCCTCACCCGTCCCCTAATCCTAACCCGTACGCTCACACTAACCCGAGCCCTCACACGTACTCTCGCCCTAAACCGTTGTCGTACCCTCACCTGGACCCTAAACCGTCCCCGTCCCCTAACCCGAACCCTAGCCCGAACCCTAACCCTAACCCTTCCCCGAAGCCTTCCCCTCACCCGTCCCCTAATCCTAACCCGTAAGTTCACACTGACCCGCGCCCTCACACGTACGCTCCCCCTAAACCGTTGTCGTACCCTCACCTGGACCCTAAACCGTCCCCGTCCCCTAACCTTAACCCTAGCCAGAACCCTAAACCTAACCCTTCCCCGAAGCCTTCCCCTCACCCGTCACCTAATCCTATCCCGTACGCTCACAGTAACCCGCGCCCTCACACGTACGCTCCCCCTAAACCGTTGTCGTACCCTCACCTGGACCCTAAACCGTCCCCGTCCCCTAACCCTAACCCTAGCCCGAACCCTAACCCTAACTCTTCCCCGAAGCCTTCCACTCACCCGTCCCCTAATCCTAACCCGTACGCTCACACTAACCCGCGCCCTAACACGTACGCATGCCCTAAACCGTTGTCGTACCCTCACCTGGACCCTAAACCGTCCCCGTCCCCTAACCCTAACCCTAGCACGAACCCTAACCCTAAACCTTCCCCGAAGCCTTCCCCTCACCCGTCCCCTAATCCTAACCCGTACGCTCAGACTAACCCGCGCCCTCACACGTACGCTCCCCCTAAACCGTTGTCGTACCCTCACCTGGACCCTAAACCGTCCCCGTACCCTAAGCCTAACCCTAGCCCGAACCCTAACCCTAACCCTTCCCCGAAGCCTTCCCCTCACCCGTCCCCTAATCCTAACCCGTACGCTCACACTAACCCGCGCCCTCACACGTATGCTCCCCCTAAACCGTTGTCGTACCCTCACCTGGACCCTAAACCGTCCCCGTCCCCTAACCATAACCCTAGCCCGAACCCTAACCCTAACCCTTCCCCGAAGCCTTCCCCTCACCCGTCCCATGATCCTAACCCGTACGCTCACACTAACCCGCGCCCTCACACGTACGCTCCCCCTAAACCGTTGTCGTACCCTCACCTGGACCCTAAACCGTCCCCGTCCCCTAACCCTAACCCTAGCCTGAACCCTAACCCTAATCCTTCCCCGAAGACTTCCCCTCACACGTCCCCTAATCCTAACCCGTACGCTCACACTAACCCGCGCCCTCACACGTACGCTCCCCCTAAACCGTTGTCGTACCCTCACCTGGACCCTAAACCGTCCCCGTACCCTAAGCCTAACCCTAGCCCGAACCCTAACCCTAACCCTTCCCCGAAGCCTTCCCCTCACCCGTCCCCTTATCCTAACCCGTACGCCCACACTAACCCGTGCCCTCACACGTACGCTCCCCCTAAACCGTTGTCGTACCCTCATCTGGACCTTAAACCGTCCCCGTCCCCAACCCTAAACCTAGCCCGAACCCTAACCCTAACCCTTCTCCGAAAACTTCCCCTCACCCGTCCCCTAGTCCTAACCCGTACGCTCACACTAATCCGCGCCCTCACACGTACTCTCGCCCTAAACCGTTGTCGTACCCTCACCTGGACCCTAAACCGTCCCCGTCCCCTAACCCGAACCCTAGCCCGAACCCTAACCCTAACCCTTCCCCGAAGCCTTCCCCTCACCCGTCCCCTAATCCTAACCCGTACGTTCACACTGACCCGCGCCCTCACACGTACGCTCCCCCTAAACCGTTGTCATACCCTCACCTGGACCCTAAACCGTCCCCGTCCCCGTCCCCTAACCCTAGACCGAATCCTAAACCTAACCCTTCCCCGAAGCCTTCCCCTCACCCGTCCCCTAATACTAACCCGTACGCTCACACTAACCCGCGCCCTCACACGTACGCTCCCCCTAAACCGTTGTCGTACCCTCACCTGGACCCTAAACCGTCCCCGTCCCCTAACCCGAACCCTAGCCCGAACCCTAACCCTAACCCTTCCCCGAAGCCTTCCCCTCACCCGTCCCATAATCCTAACCCGTACGCTCACACTAACCCGCGCCCTCACACGTACGCTCCCTCTAAAGCGTTGTCGTACCCTGACCTGGACCCTAAACCGTCCCCGTCCCCTAACCCTAACCCTAGTCCGAACCCTAACCCTAACCCTTCCCCGAAGCCTTCCCCTCACCCGTCCCCTAATCCTAACCCGTACGCTCACACTAACCCGCGCCCTCACACGTACGCTCCCCCTAAACCGTTGTCGTACCCTCACCTGAACCCTAAACCGTCCCCGTCCCCTAACCCTAACCCTAGCCCGAACCCTAACCCTAACACTTCCCCGAAGCCTTCCCCTCACCCGTCCCCTAATCCTAACCCATACGCCCACACTAACCCGCGCCCTCACACGTACGCTCCCCCTAAACCGTTGTCATACCCTCACCTGGACCCTAAACCGTCCCCGTCCCCTAACCCTAAACCTAGCCCGAACCCTAACCCTAACCCTTCCCCGAAGCCTTCCCCTCACCCGTCCCCTAATCCTAACCCGTACGCTCACACTAACCCGCGCCCTCACACGTACGCTCCCCCTAAACCGTTGTCGTACCCTCACCTGGACATTAAACCGTCCCCGTGCCCTAACCCTAACCCTAGCCCGAACCCTAACCCTAACACTTCCCCGAAGCCTTCCCCTCACCCGTCCCCTAATCCTAACCCGTACGCTCAGACTAACCCGCGCCCTCACACGTACGCTCCCCCTAAACCGTTGTCGTACCCTCACCTGGACCCTAAACCGTCCCCGTACCCTAAGCGTAACCCTAGCCCGAACCCTAACCCTAACCCTTCCCCGAAGCCTTCCCCTCACCCGTCCCCTTATCCTAACCCGTACGCCCACACTAACCCGTGCCCTCACACGTACGCTCCCCCTAAACCGTTGTCGTACCCTCATCTGGACCTTAAACCGTCCCCGTCCCCAACCCTAACCCTAGCCCGAACCCTAACCCTAACCCTTCTCCGAAGCCTTCCCCTCACCCGTCCCCTAATCCTAACCCGTACGCTCACACTAACCCGCGCCCTCACACGTTCGCTCCCCCTAAACCGTTGTCGTACCCTCACCTGGACCCTAAACCGTCCCCGTCCCCTAACCCTAACCCTAGCCCGAACCCTAACCCTAACCCTTCCCCGAAGCCTTCCCCTCACCCGTCCCCTAATCCTAACCCGTACGCTCACACTAACCCGCGCCCTCACATGTACGCTCCCCCTAAACCGTTGTCGTACCCTCACCTGGACCCTAAACCTTCCCCGTACCCTAACCCAAACCCTAGCCCGAACCCTAACCCTAACCCTTCCCCGAAGCCTTCCCCTCACCCGTCCCCTAATCCTAACCCGTACGCTCACACTATACCGCGCCCTCACACGTACGCTCCCCCTAAACCGTTGTCGTACCCTCACCTGGACCCTAAACCGTCCCCGTCCCCTAACCCTAACCCTAGCCCGAACCCTAAACCTAACCCTTCCCCGAAGCCTTCCCCTCACCCGTCCCCTAATCCTAACCCGTACGCTCACACTAACCCGCGCCCTCACACGTACGCTCCCCCAAAAACGTTGTCGTACCCTCACCTGGACCCTAAACCGTCCCCGTCCCCTAACCCTAACCGTAGCCCGTACCCTAACCCTAACCCTTCCCCGAAGCCTTCCCCTCACCCGTCCCCTAATCCTAACCCGTACGCTCAGACTAACCCGCGCCCTCACACGTACGCTCCCCCTAAACCGTTGTCGTACCCTCACCTGGACCCTAAACCGTTCTCGTCCCCTAACCCTAACCCTAGCCCGAACCCTAACCCTAACACTTCCCCGAAGCCTTCCCCTCACCCGTCCCATAATCCTAACCCGTACGCTCACACTAACCCGCGCCCTCACACGTACGCTCCCCCTAAACCGTTGTCGTACCCTCACCTGGACCCTAAACCGTCCCCGTCCCCTAACCATAACCCTAGCCCGAACCCTAACTCTAACCCTTCCCCGAAGCCTTCCCCTCACCCGTCCCCTGATCCTATCCCGTACGCTCACACTAACCCGCGCCCTCACACGTACGCTCCCCCTAAACCGTTGTCGTACCCTCACCTGGACACTAAACCGTCCCCGTCCCCTAACCCTAACCCTAGCCCGAACCCTAACCCTAACACTTCCCCGAAGCCTTCCCCACACCCGTCCCCTAATCCTAACCCATACGCCCACACTAACCCGCGCCCTCACACGTACGCTCCCCCTAAACCGTTGTCGTACCCTCACCTGGACCCTAAACCGTCCCCGTCCCATAACCCTAAACCTAGCCCGAACCCTAACCCTAAACCTTCCCCGAAGCCTTCCCCTCACCCGTCCCCTAATCCTAACCCGTACGCTCACACTAACCCGCGCCCTCACACGTACGCTCCCCCTAAACCGTTGTCGTACCCTCACCTGGACCCTAAACCGTCCCCGTCCCCTAAGCCTAACCCTAGCCCGAACCCTAAACCTAACCCTTCCCCGAAGCCTTCCCCTCACCCGTCCCCTAATCCTAACCCGTACGCCCACACTAACCCGTGCCCTCACCCGTACGCACCCCCTAAACCGTTGTCGTACCCTCATCTGGACCTTAAACCGTCCCCGTCCACAACCCTAACCCTAGCCCGAACCCTAACCCTAACCCTTCCCCGAAGCCCTCCCCTCACCCGTCCCCTAATCCTAACCCGTACGCTCACACTAACCCGCGCCCTCACACGTACGCTCCCCTTAAACCGTTGTCGTACCCTCACCTGGACCCTAAACCGTCCCCGTCCCCTAACCCTAACCCTAGCCCGAACCCTAACCCTAACCCTTCCCCGAAGCCTTCCCCTCACCCGTCCCCTAATCCTAACCCGAACGCCCACACTAACCTGTGCCCTCACACGTACGCTCCCCCTAAACCATTGTCGTACCCTCACCTGGACCTTAAACCGTCCCCGTCCCAAACCCTAACCCTAGCCCGAACCCTAACCCTAACCCTTCCCCGAAGCCTTCCCCTCACCCGTCCCCTAATCCTAACCCGTACGCTCACACTAACCCACGCCCTCACACGTACGCTCCCCCTAAACCGTTTTCGTACCCTCACCTGGACCCTAAACCGTCCCCGTCCCCTAACCCTAACCCTAGCCCGAACCCTAACCCTAACACTTCCCCGAAGCCTTCCCCACACCCGTCCCCTAATCCTAACCCATTCGCCCACACTAACCTGCGCCCTCACACGTACGCTCCCACTAAACCGTTGTCGTACCCTCACCTGAACCCTAAACCGTCCCCATCCAATAAACCTAACCCTAGCCCGAACCCTAACCCTAACCCTTCCCCGAAGCCTTCCCCTCACCCGTCCCCTAATCCTAACCCGTACGCTCACACTAACCCGTGCCCTCACACGTACGCTCCCCCTAAACCTTTGTCGTACCCTCACCTGGACCCTAAACCGTCCCCCTCCCCTAACCCTAACCCTAGCCCGAACCCTAACCCTAGCCCGAACCCTAACCCTAACCCTTCCCCGAAGCCTTCCCCTCACCCGTCCCCTAATCCTAACCCGTTCGCCCACACTAACCCGTGCCCTCACACGTACGCTCCCCCTAAACCGTTGTCGTACCCTCATCTGGACCTTAAACCGTCCCCGTCCCCAACCGTGACCCTAGCCCGAACCCTAACCCTAACCCTTCCCCGAAGCCTTCCCCTCACCCGTCCCCTAATCCTAACCCGTACGCTCAAACTAACCCGCACCCTCACACGTATGCTCCCCCTAAACCGTTGTCGTACCCTCACCTGGACCCTAAACCGTCCCCGTCCCCTAACCCTAACCCTAGCCCGAACCCTAACCCTAACCCTTCCCCGAAGCCTTCCCCTCACCCGTCCCCTAATCCTAACCCGTACGCCCACACTAACCTGTGCCCTCACACGTACGCTCCCCCTAAACCATTGTCGTACCCTCACCTAGACCTTAAACCGTCCCCGTCCCAAAACATAACCCTATCCCGAACCCTAACCCTAACCCTTCCCCGAAGCCTTCCCCTCACCCGTCCCCTAATCCTAACCCGTACGCTCACACTAACCCACGCCCTCACACGTACGCTCCCCCTAAACCGTTGTCGTACCCTCACCTGGACCCTAAACCGTCCCCGTGCCCTAACCCTAACCCTAGTCCGAACCCTAACCCTAACCCTTCCCCGAAGCCTTCCCCTCACCCGTCCCCTAATCCTAACCCGTACGCTCACAGTAACCCGCGCCCTCACACGTACGCTGCCCCTAAACCGTTGTCGTACCCTCACCTGGACCCTAAACCGTCCCCGTCCCCTAATCCTAACCCTAGCCAGAACCCTAACCCTAACCCTTCCCCGAAGCCTTCCCCTCACCCGTCCCCTAATCCTAACCCGTACGCTCACACTAACCCGCGCCCTCACACGTATTCTCGCCCTAAACCGTTGTCGTACCCTCACCTGGACCCTAAACCGTCCCCGTCCCCTAACCCTAACCCTAGCCCGAAACCTAACCCTAACACTTCCCCGAAGCCTTCCCCTCACCCGTCCCCTTATCCTAACCCGTACGCTCACACTAACCCGCGCCCTCACACGTACGCATGCCCTAAACCGTTGTCGTACCCTCACCTGGACCCTAAACCGTCCTCGTCCCCTAACCCTAACCCTAGCCCGAACCCTAACCCTAACCCTTCCCCGAAGCCTTCCCCTCACCCGTCCCCTAATCCTAACCCGTACGCTCACACTAACCCGCGCCCTCACACGTACGCTCCCCCTAAACCGTTTTCGTACCCTCACCTGGACCCTAAACCGTCCCCGTCCCCTAACCCTAACCCTAGCCCGAACCCTAACCCTAACCCTTCCCCGAAGCCTTCCCCTCACCCGTCCCCTAATCCTAACCCGTACGCTCACACTAACCCGCGCCCTCACACGTACGCTCCCCCTAAACCGTTGTCGTACCCTCACCTGGACCCTAAACCGTCCCCGTGCCCTAACCCTAACCCTAGCCCGAACCCTAACCCTAACACTTCCCCGAAGCCTTCCCCTCACCCGTCCCCTAATCCTAACCCGTACGCCCAGACTAACCCGTGCCCTCACACGTACGCTCCCTCTAAACCGTTGTCGTACCCTCACCTGGACCCTAAACCGTCCCCGTCCCCAACCCTAACCCTAGCCCGAAGCCTAACCCTAACCCTTCCCCGAAGCATTCCCCTCACCCGTCCCCTAATCCTAACCCGTACGCTCACACTAACCCGAGCCCTCACACGTACTCTCGCCCTAAACCGTTGTCGTACCCTCACCTGGACCCTAAACCGTCCCCGTCCCCTAACCCGAACCCTAGCCCGAACCCTAACCCTAACCCTTCCCCGAAGCCTTCCCCTCACCCGTCCCCTAATCCTAACCCGTAAGTTCACACTGACCCGCGCCCTCACACGTACGCTCCCCCTAAACCGTTGTCGTACCCTCACCTGGACCCTAAACCGTCCCCGTCCCCTAACCTTAACCCTAGCCAGAACCCTAAACCTAACCCTTCCCCGAAGCCTTCCCCTCACCCGTCACCTAATCCTATCCCGTACGCTCACAGTAACCCGCGCCCTCACACGTACGCTCCCCCTAAACCGTTGTCGTACCCTCACCTGGACCCTAAACCGTCCCCGTCCCCTAACCCTAACCCTAGCCCGAACCCTAACCCTAACTCTTCCCCGAAGCCTTCCACTCACCCGTCCCCTAATCCTAACCCGTACGCTCACACTAACCCGCGCCCTAACACGTACGCATGCCCTAAACCGTTGTCGTACCCTCACCTGGACCCTAAACCGTCCCCGTCCCCTAACCCTAACCCTAGCACGAACCCTAACCCTAAACCTTCCCCGAAGCCTTCCCCTCACCCGTCCCCTAATCCTAACCCGTACGCTCAGACTAACCCGCGCCCTCACACGTACGCTCCCCCTAAACTGTTGTCGTACCCTCACCTGGACCCTAAACCGTCCCCGTACCCTAAGCCTAACCCTAGCCCGAACCCTAACCCTAACCCTTCCCCGAAGCCTTCCCCTCACCCGTCCCCTAATCCTAACCCGTACGCTCACACTAACCCGCGCCCTCACACGTATGCTCCCCCTAAACCGTTGTCGTACCCTCACCTGGACCCTAAACCGTCCCCGTCCCCTAACCATAACCCTAGCCCGAACCCTAACCCTAACCCTTCCCCGAAGCCTTCCCCTCACCCGTCCCATGATCCTAACCCGTACGCTCACACTAACCCGCGCCCTCACACGTACGCTCCCCCTAAACCGTTGTCGTACCCTCACCTGGACCCTAAACCGTCCCCGTCCCCTAACCCTAACCCTAGCCTGAACCCTAACCCTAACCCTTCCCCGAAGCCTTCCCCTCACACGTCCCCTAATCCTAACCCGTACGCTCACACTAACCCGCGCCCTCACACGTACGCTCCCCCTAAACCGTTGTCGTACCCTCACCTGGACCCTAAACCGTCCCCGTACCCTAAGCCTAACCCTAGCCCGAACCCTAACCCTAACCCTTCCCCGAAGCCTTCCCCTCACCCGTCCCCTTATCCTAACCCGTACGCCCACACTAACCCGTGCCCTCACACGTACGCTCCCCCTAAACCGTTGTCGTACCCTCATCTGGACCTTAAACCGTCCCCGTCCCCAACCCTAAACCTAGCCCGAACCCTAACCCTAACCCTTCTCCGAAAACTTCCCCTCACCCGTCCCCTAGTCCTAACCCGTACGCTCACACTAATCCGCGCCCTCACACGTACTCTCGCCCTAAACCGTTGTCGTACCCTCACCTGGACCCTAAACCGTCCCCGTCCCCTAACCCGAACCCTAGCCCGAACCCTAACCCTAACCCTTCCCCGAAGCCTTCCCCTCACCCGTCCCCTAATCCTAACCCGTACGTTCACACTGACCCGCGCCCTCACACGTACGCTCCCCCTAAACCGTTGTCATACCCTCACCTGGACCCTAAACCGTCCCCGTCCCCGTCCCCTAACCCTAGACCGAATCCTAAACCTAACCCTTCCCCGAAGCCTTCCCCTCACCCGTCCCCTAATACTAACCCGTACGCTCACACTAACCCGCGCCCTCACACGTACGCTCCCCCTAAACCGTTGTCGTACCCTCACCTGGACCCTAAACCGTCCCCGTCCCCTAACCCGAACCCTAGCCCGAACCCTAACCCTAACCCTTCCCCGAAGCCTTCCCCTCACCCGTCCCATAATCCTAACCCGTACGCTCACACTAACCCGCGCCCTCACACGTACGCTCCCTCTAAAGCGTTGTCGTACCCTGACCTGGACCCTAAACCGTCCCCGTCCCCTAACCCTAACCCTAGTCCGAACCCTAACCCTAACCCTTCCCCGAAGCCTTCCCCTCACCCGTCCCCTAATCCTAACCCGTACGCTCACACTAACCCGCGCCCTCACACGTACGCTCCCCCTAAACCGTTGTCGTACCCTCACCTGAACCCTAAACCGTCCCCGTCCCCTAACCCTAACCCTAGCCCGAACCCTAACCCTAACACTTCCCCGAAGCCTTCCCCTCACCCGTCCCCTAATCCTAACCCATACGCCCACACTAACCCGCGCCCTCACACGTACGCTCCCCCTAAACCGTTGTCATACCCTCACCTGGACCCTAAACCGTCCCCGTCCCCTAACCCTAAACCTAGCCCGAACCCTAACCCTAACCCTTCCCCGAAGCCTTCCCCTCACCCGTCCCCTAATCCTAACCCGTACGCTCACACTAACCCGCGCCCTCACACGTACGCTCCCCCTAAACCGTTGTCGTACCCTCACCTGGACATTAAACCGTCCCCGTGCCCTAACCCTAACCCTAGCCCGAACCCTAACCCTAACACTTCCCCGAAGCCTTCCCCTCACCCGTCCCCTAATCCTAACCCGTACGCTCAGACTAACCCGCGCCCTCACACGTACGCTCCCCCTAAACCGTTGTCGTACCCTCACCTGGACCCTAAACCGTCCCCGTCCCCTAACCCTAACCCTAGCCCGAACCCTAACCCTAACCCTTCCCCGAAGCCTTCCCCTCACCCGTCCCCTAATCCTAACCCGTACGCTCACACTAACCCGCGCCCTCACACGTACGCTCCCCCTAAACCGTTGTCGTACCCTCACCTGGACCCTAAACCGTCCCCGTACCCTAAGCGTAACCCTAGCCCGAACCCTAACCCTAACCCTTCCCCGAAGCCTTCCCCTCACCCGTCCCCTTATCCTAACCCGTACGCCCACACTAACCCGTGCCCTCACACGTACGCTCCCCCTAAACCGTTGTCGTACCCTCATCTGGACCTTAAACCGTCCCCGTCCCCAACCCTAACCCTAGCCCGAACCCTAACCCTAACCCTTCTCCGAAGCCTTCCCCTCACCCGTCCCCTAATCCTAACCCGTACGCTCACACTAACCCGCGCCCTCACACGTTCGCTCCCCCTAAACCGTTGTCGTACCCTCACCTGGACCCTAAACCGTCCCCGTCCCCTAACCCTAACCCTAGCCCGAACCCTAACCCTAACCCTTCCCCGAAGCCTTCCCCTCACCCGTCCCCTAATCCTAACCCGTACGCTCACACTAACCCGCGCCCTCACACGTACGCTCCCCCTAAACCGTTGTCGTACCCTCACCTGGACCCTAAACCTTCCCCGTACCCTAACCCAAACCCTAGCCCGAACCCTAACCCTAACCCTTCCCCGAAGCCTTCCCCTCACCCGTCCCCTAATCCTAACCCGTACGCTCACACTATACCGCGCCCTCACACGTACGCTCCCCCTAAACCGTTGTCGTACCCTCACCTGGACCCTAAACCGTCCCCGTCCCCTAACCCTAACCCTAGCCCGAACCCTAAACCTAACCCTTCCCCGAAGCCTTCCCCTCACCCGTCCCCTAATCCTAACCCGTACGCTCACACTAACCCGCGCCCTCACACGTACGCTCCCCCAAAAACGTTGTCGTACCCTCACCTGGACCCTAAACCGTCCCCGTCCCCTAACCCTAACCGTAGCCCGTACCCTAACCCTAACCCTTCCCCGAAGCCTTCCCCTCACCCGTCCCCTAATCCTAACCCGTACGCTCAGACTAACCCGCGCCCTCACACGTACGCTCCCCCTAAACCGTTGTCGTACCCTCACCTGGACCCTAAACCGTCCCCGTCCCCTAACCATAACCCTAGCCCGAACCCTAACCCTAACACTTCCCCGAAGCCTTCCCCTCACCCGTCCCATAATCCTAACCCGTACGCTCACACTAACCCGCGCCCTCACACGTACGCTCCCCCTAAACCGTTGTCGTACCCTCACCTGGACCCTAAACCGTCCCCGTCCCCTAAGCCTAACCCTAGCCCGAACCCTAAACCTAACCCTTCCCCGAAGCCTTCCCCTCACCCGTCCCCTAATCCTAACCCGTACGCCCACACTAACCCGTGCCCTCACCCGTACGCACCCCCTAAACCGTTGTCGTACCCTCATCTGGACCTTAAACCGTCCCCGTCCCCAACCCTAACCCTAGCCCGAACCCTAACCCTAACCCTTCCCCGAAGCCCTCCCCTCACCCGTCCCCTAATCCTAACCCGTACGCTCACACTAACCCGCGCCCTCACACGTACGCTCCCCTTAAACCGTTGTCGTACCCTCACCTGGACCCTAAACCGTCCCCGTCCCCTAACCCTAACCCTAGCCCGAACCCTAACCCTAACCCTTCCCCGAAGCCTTCCCCTCACCCGTCCCCTAATCCTAACCCGAACGCCCACACTAACCTGTGCCCTCACACGTACGCTCCCCCTAAACCATTGTCGTACCCTCACCTGGACCTTAAACCGTCCCCGTCCCAAACCCTAACCCTAGCCCGAACCCTAACCCTAACCCTTCCCCGAAGCCTTCCCCTCACCCGTCCCCTAATCCTAACCCGTACGCTCACACTAACCCACGCCCTCACACGTACGCTCCCCCTAAACCGTTTTCGTACCCTCACCTGGACCCTAAACCGTCCCCGTCCCCTAACCCTAACCCTAGCCCGAACCCTAACCCTAACCCTTCCCCGAAGCCTTCCCCTCACCCGTCCCCTAATCCTAACCCGTACGCCCACACTAACCCGTGCCCTCACCCGTACGCACCCCCTAAACCGTTGTCGTACCCTCATCTGGACCTTAAACCGTCCCCGTCCCCAACCCTAACCCTAGCCCGAACCCTAACCCTAACCCTTCCCCGAAGCCCTCCCCTCACCCGTCCCCTAATCCTAACCCGTACGCTCACACTAACCCGCGCCCTCACACGTACGCTCCCCTTAAACCGTTGTCGTACCCTCACCTGGACCCTAAACCGTCCCCGTCCCCTAACCCTAACCCTAGCCCGAACCCTAACCCTAACCCTTCCCCGAAGCCTTCCCCTCACCCGTCCCCTAATCCTAACCCGAACGCCCACACTAACCTGTGCCCTCACACGTACGCTCCCCCTAAACCATTGTCGTACCCTCACCTGGACCTTAAACCGTCCCCGTCCCAAACCCTAACCCTAGCCCGAACCCTAACCCTAACCCTTCCCCGAAGCCTTCCCCTCACCCGTCCCCTAATCCTAACCCGTACGCTCACACTAACCCACGCCCTCACACGTACGCTCCCCCTAAACCGTTTTCGTACCCTCACCTGGACCCTAAACCGTCCCCGTCCCCTAACCCTAACCCTAGCCCGAACCCTAACCCTAACACTTCCCCGAAGCCTTCCCCACACCCGTCCCCTAATCCTAACCCATTCGCCCACACTAACCTGTGCCCTCACACGTACGCTCCCACTAAACCGTTGTCGTACCCTCACCTGAACCCTAAACCGTCCCCATCCCATAATCCTAACCCTAGCCCGAACCCTAACCCTAACCCTTCCCCGAAGCCTTCCCCTCACCCGTCCCCTAATCCTAACCCGTACGCTCACACTAACCCGTGCCCTCACACGTACGCTCCCCCTAAACCTTTGTCGTACCCTCACCTGGACCCTAAACCGTCCCCGTCCCCTAACCCTAACCCTAGCCCGAACCCTAACCCTAGCCCGAACCCTAACCCTAACCCTTCCCCGAAGCCTTCCCCTCACCCGTCCCCTAATCCTAACCCGTTCGCCCACACTAACCCGTGCCCTCACACGTACGCTCCCCCTAAACCGTTGTCGTACCCTCATCTGGACCTTAAACCGTCCCCGTCCCCAACCCTGACCCTAGCCCGAACCCTAACCCTAACCCTTCCCTGAAGCCTTCCCCTCACCCGTCCCCTAATCCTAACCCGTACGCTCAAACTAACCCGCACCCTCACACGTATGCTCCCCCTAAACCGTTGTCGTACCCTCACCTGGACCCTAAACCGTCCCCGTCCCCTAACCCTAACCCTAGCCCGAACCCTAACCCTAACCCTTCCCCGAAGCCTTCCCCTCACCCGTCCCCTAATCCTAACCCGTACGCCCACACTAACCTGTGCCCTCACACGTACGCTCCCCCTAAACCATTGTCGTACCCTCACCTAGACCTTAAACCGTCCCCGTCCCAAAACATAACCCTATCCCGAACCCTAACCCTAACCCTTCCCCGAAGCCTTCCCCTCACCCGTCCCCTAATCCTAACCCGTACGCTCACACTAACCCACGCCCTCACACGTACGCTCCCCCTAAACCGTTGTCGTACCCTCACCTGGACCCTAAACCGTCCCCGTCCCCTAAACCTAACCCTAGCCCGAACCCTAACCCTAACCCTTCCCCGAAGCCTTCACCTCACCCGTCCCCTAATCCTAACCCGTACGCTCACACTAACCCGCGCCCTCACACGTACGCTCCCCCTAAACCGTTGTCGTACCCTCACCTGGACCCTAAACCGTCCCCGTCCCCTAACCCTAACCCTAGCCCGAACCCTAAACCTAACCCTTCCCCGAAGCCTTCCCCTCACCCGTCCCCTAATCCTAACCCGTACGCTCACACTAACCCGCGCCCTCACATGTACGCTCCCCCTAAACCATTGTCGTACACTCACCTGGACCTTAGATTGTCCCCGTCCCAAAACCTAACCCTATCCCGAACCCTAACCCTAACCCTTCCCCGAAGCCTTCCCCTCACCCGTCCCCTAATCCTAACCCATACGCTCACACTACCCCGCGCCCTCACACGTACGCTCCCGCTAAACCGTTGTCGTACCCTCACCTGGACCCTAAACCGTCCCCGTCCCCTAACCCTAACCCTAGCCCGAACCCTAACCCTAACACTTCCCCGAAGCCTTCCCCTCACCCGTCCCCTAATCCTAACCCGTACGCTCACACTAACCCGCGCCCTCACACGTACGCTCCCCCTAAACCGTTGTCGTACCCTCACCTGGACCCTAAACCGTCCCCGTCCCCTAACCCTAACCCTAACCCTAACCCTTCCCCGAAGCCTTCCCCTCACCCGTCCCCTAATCCTAACCCGTACGCTCACACTAACCCACGCCCTCACACGTACGCTCCCCCTAAACCGTTGTCGTACCCTCACCTGGACCCTAAACCGTCCCCGTCCCCTAACCCTAATCCTAGCCCGAACCCTAACCCTAACGCTTCCCCGAAGCCTTCCCCTCACCCGTCCCCTAATCCTAACCCGTACGCTCACACTAACCCGCGCCCTCACACGTACGCTCCCCCTAAACCGTTGTCGTACCCTCACCTGGACCCTAAACCGTCCCCGTCCCCTAACCCTAACCCTAGCCCGAACCCTAACCCTAACGCTTCCCCGAAGCCTTCCCGTCACCCGTCCCCTAATCCTAACCCGTACGCTCACACTAACCCGCGCCCTCACACGTACGCTCCCCCTAAACCGTTGTCGTACCCTCACCTGGACCCTAAACCGTCCCCGTCCCCTAACCCTAACCCTAGCCCGAACCCTAACCCTAACCCTTCCCCGAAGGCTTCCCCTCACCCGTCCCCTAATCCTAACCCGTACGCTCACACTAACCCACGCCCTCACACGTACGCTCCCCCTAAACCGTTGTCGTACCCTCACCTGGACCCTAAACCTTCCCCGTGCCCTAACCCTAACCCTAGACCGAACCCTAACCCTAACCCTTCCCCGAAGCCTTCCCCTCACCCGTCCCCTAATCCTAACCGGTACGCTCACACTAACCCGCGCCCTCACACGTACGCTCCCCCTAAACCGTTGTCGTACACTCACCTGAACCCTAAACCGTCCCCGTCCCCTAACCCTAACCCTAGCCCGAACCCTAACCCTAACGCTTCCCCGAAGCCTTCCCCTCACCCGTCCCCTAATCCTACCCCGTACGCTCACACTAACCCGCGCCCTCACACGTACGCTCCCCCTAAACCGTTGTCGTACCCTCACCTGGACCCTAAACCGTCCCCGTCCCCTAACCCTAACCCTAGCCCGAACCCTAACCCTAACACTTCCCCGAAGCCTTCCCCTCACCCGTCCCCTAATCCTAACCCGTACGCTCACACTAACCCGCGCCCTCACACGTACGCTCCCCCTAAACCGTTGTCGTACCCTCACCTGGACCCTAAACCGTCCCCGTCCCCTAACCCTAACCCTAGCCCGAACCCTAACCCTAACCCTTCCCCGAAGCCTTCCCCTCACCCGTCCCCTAATCCTAACCCGTACGCTCACACTAAGCCGCGCCCTCACACGTACGCTCCCCCTAAACCGTTGTCGTACCCTCACCTGGACCCTAAACCGTCCCCGTCCCCTAACCCTAACCCTAGCCCGAACCCTAACCCTAACCCTTCCCCGAAGCCTTCCCCTCACCCGTCCCCTAATCCTAACCCGTACGCTCACACTAACCCGCGCCCTCACACGTACGCTCCCCCTAAACCGTTGTCGTACCCTCACCTGGACCCTAAACCGTCCCCGTCCCCTAACCCTAACCCTAGCCCGAACCCTAACCCTAACCCTTCCCCGAAGCCTTCCCCTCACTCGCCTTTAATCCTAACCCGTACGCTCACACTAACCCACGCCCTCACACGTACGCTCCCCCTAAACCGTTGTCGTACCCTCACCTGGACCCTAAACCGTCCCCGTCCCCTAACCATAACCCTAGCCCGAACCCTAACCCTAACCCTTCCCCGAAGGCTTCCCCTCACCTGTCCCCTAATCCTAACCCGTACGCTCACACTAACCCGCGCCCTCACATGTACGCTCCCCCTAAACAGTTGTCGTACCCTCACCTGGACCCTAAACCGTCCCCATCCCCTAACCCTAACCCTAGCCCGAACCCTAAACCTAACCCTTCCCCGAAGCCTTCCCCTCACCCGTCCCCTAATCCTAACCCGTACGCTCACACTAACCCGCGCCCTCACACGTACGCTCCCCCTAAACCATTGTCGTACCCTCACCTGGACCCTAAACCGTCCCCGTCCCCTAACCCTAACCCTAGCCCTAACCCTAACCCTAACCCTTCCCCGAAGCCTTCCCCTCACCCGTCCCCTAATCCTAACCCGTACGCTCACACTAACCCGCGCCCTCACACGTACGCTCCCCCTAAACCGTTGTCGTACCCTCACCTGGACCCTAAACCGTCCCCGTCCCCTAACCCTAACCCTAGCCCGAACCCTAACCCTAAACCTTCCCCGAAGCCTTCCCCTCACCCGTCCCCTAATCCTAACCAGTACGCTCACACTAACCCACGCCCTCACACGTACGCTCCCCCCAAACCGTTGTCGTACCCTCACCTGGACCCTAAACCGTCCCCGTCCCCTAACCCTAACCCTAGCCCGAACCCTAACCCTAACCCTTCCCCGAAGCCTTCCCCTCACCCGTCCCCTAATCCTAACCCGTACGCTCACACTAACCCGCGCCCTCACACGTACGCTCCCCCTAAACCATTGTCGTACCCTCACCAGGACCCTAAACCGTCCCCGTCCCCTAACCCTAACCCTAGGCCGAACCCTAACCCTAACCCTTCCCCGAAGCCTTCCCCTCACCCGTCCCCTAATCCTAACCCGTACGCTCACACTAACCCGCGCACTCACACGTACGCTCCCCCTAAACCGTTGTCGTACCCTCACCTGGACCCTAAACCGTCCCCTAACCCTAACCCAAACCCTAGCCCGAACCCTAAACCTAACCCTTCCCCGAAGCCTTCCCCTCACCCGTCCCCTAATCCTAACCCGTACGCTCACACTAACCCATGCCCTCACAGGTACTCTCGCCCTAAACCGTTATCGTACCCTCACCTGGACCCTAAACCGTCCCCGTCCCCTAACCCTAACCCTAGCCCGAACCCTAACCTTAACCCTTTCCCGAAGCCTTCCCCTCACCCGTCCCCTAATCCTAACCCATACGCTCACACTAACCCACGCCCTCACACGTACGCTCCCCCTAAACCGTTGTCGTACCCTCACCTGGACCCTAAACCGTCCCCGTCCCCTAACCCTAACCCTAGCCCGAACCCTAACCCTAAAACTTCCCCGAAGCCTTCCCCTCACCCGTCCCCTAATCCTAACCCGTACGCTCACACTAACCCGCGCCCTCACACGTACGCTCCCCCTAAACCGTTGTCGTACCTTCACCTGGACCCTAAACCGTCCCCGTCCCCTAACCCTAACCCTAGCCCGAACCCTAACCCTAACACTTCCTGAAGCCTTCCCTTCACCCGTCCCCTAATCCTAACCCGTACGCTCACACTAACCCGCGCCCTCACACGTACGATCCCCCTAAACCGTTCTCGTACCCTCACCTGGACCCTAAACCGTCCCCGTCCCCTAACCCTAACCCTAGCCCGAACCCTAACCCTAACCCTTCCCCGAAGCCTTCCCCTCACCCGTCCCCTAATCCTAACCCGTACGCTCACACTAATCCGAGCCCTCACACGTACTCTCGCCCTAAACCGTTGTCGTACCCTCACCTGGACCCTAAACCGTCCCCGTCCCCTAACCCGAACCCTAGGCCGAACCCTAACCCTAACCGTTCCCCGAAGTCTTCCCCTCACCCGTCCCCTAATCCTAACCCGTTCGTTCACACTGACACGCGCCCTCACACGTACGCTCCCCCTAAACCGTTGTCGTACCCTCACCTGGACCCTAGACCGTCCCCGTCCCCTAACCCTAACCCTAGCCCGAACCCTAACCTTAACCCTTCCCCGAAGCCTTCCGCTCACCCGTCCCCTAATCCTAACACGTACGTTCAAATTGACCCACGCCCTCACAGGTACGCTCCCCCTAAACCGTTGTCGTACCCTCACCTGGACCCTAAACCGTCTCCGTCCCCTAACCCTAACCCTAGCCCGAACCCTAACCCTAACACTTCCCCGAAGCCTTCCACTCACCCGTCCCCTAATCCTAACCCGTACGCTCACACTAACCCGCGCCCTCACACGTACTCTCGCCCTAAACCGTTGTCGTACCCTCACCTGGACCTTAAACCGTCCCCGTCCCCTAACCCTAACCCTAGCCCGAACCCTAAACCTAACCCTTCCCCAAAGCCTTCCCCAAACCCGTCCCCAATCCTAACCCGTACGTTCAAACTGACTCGCGCCCTCACACGTACGCTCCCCCTAAACCGTTGTCGTACCCTCACCTGGACCCTAAACCTTCCCCGTCCCCTAACCCTAACCCTAGCCCGAACCCTAACCCTAACCCTCCCCCGAAGCCTTCCCCTCACCCGTCCCCTAATACTAACCCGTACGCTCACACTAACCCGCGCCCTCACACGTACGCTCCCCCTAAACCGTTGTCGTACCCTCACCTGGACCCTAAACCGTCCCCGTCCCCTAACCCGAACCCTATCCCGAACCCTAACCCTAACTCTTCCCCGAAGCCTTCCCCTCACCCGTCCCATAATCCTAACCCGTACGCTCACACTAACCCGCGCCCTCACACGTACGCTCCCTCTAAATCGTTGTCGTACCCTGACCTGGACCCTAAACCGTCCCCGTCCCCTAACCCTAACCCTAGCCCGAACCCTAACCCTAACCCTTCCCCGAAGCCTTCCCCTCACCCGTCCCCTAATCCTAACCCGTACGCTCACACTAACCCTCGCCCTCACACGTACGCTCCCCCTAAACCGTTGTCGTACCCTCACCTGAACCCTAAACCGTCCCCGTCCCCTAACCCTAACCCTAGCCCGAACCCTAACCCTAACCCTTCCCCGAAGCCTTCCCCTCACCCGTCCCCTAATCCTAACCCATACGCCCACACTAACCCGCGCCCTCACACGTACGCTCCCCCTAAACCGTTGTCGTACCCTCACCTGGACCCTAAACCGTCCCAGTCCCCTAACCCTAACCCTAGCCCGTACCCTAACCCTAACCCTTCCCCGAAGCCTTCCCCGAAGCCTTCCCCTCACCCGTCCCCTAATCCTAACCCGTACGCTCACACTAACCCGCGCCCTCACACGTACGCTCCCCCTAAACCGTTGTCGTACCCTCACCTGGACCCTAAACCGTCCTCGTCCCCTAATCCTAACCCTAGCCAGAACCCTAACCCTAACACTTCCCCGAAGCCTTCCCCTCACCCGTCCCCTAATCCTAACCCGTACGCTCACACTAACCCGCGCCCTCACACGTACGCTCCCCCTAAACCGTTGTCGTACCCTCACCTGGACCCTAAACCGTCCCCGTGCCCTAACCCTAACCCTAGCCCGAACCCTAACCCTAACACTTCCCCGAAGCCTTCCCCTCACCCGTCCCCTAATCCTAACCCGTACGCCCACACTAACCCGTGCCCTCACACGTACGCTCCCTCTAAACCGTTGTCGTACCCTCACCTGGACCCTAAACCGTCCCCGTCCCCAACCCTAACCCTAGCCCGAACCCTAACCCTAACCCTTCCCCGAAGCATTCCCCTCACCCGTCCCCTAATCCTAACACGTACGCTCACACTAACCCGAGCCCTCACACGTACTCTCGCCCTAAACCGTTGTCGTACCCTCACCTGGACCCTAAACCGTCCCCGTCCCCTAACCCGAACCCTAGCCCGAACCCTAACCCTAACCCTTCCCCGAAGCCTTCCCCTCACCCGTACCCTAATCCTAACCCATACGTTCACACTGACCCGCGCCCTCACACGTACGCTCCCCCTAAACCGTTGTCGTACCCTCACCTGGACCCTAAGCCGTCCCCGTCCCCTAACCTTAACCCTAGCCAGAACCCTAAACCTAACCCTTCCCCGAAGCCTTCCCCTCACCCGTCACCTAATCCTATCCCGTACGCTCACAGTAACCCGCGCCCTCACACGTACGCTCCCCCTAAACCGTTGTCGTACCCTCACCTGGACCCTAAACCGTCCCCGTCCCCTAACCCTAACCCTAGCCCGAACCCTAACCCTAACTCTTCCCCGAAGCCTTCCACTCACCCGTCCCCTAATCCTAACCCGTACGCTCACACTAACCCGCGCCCTCACACGTACTCTCGCCCTAAATCGTTGTCGTACCCTCACCTGGACCCAAAACCGTCCCCGTCCCCTAACCCTAACCCTAGCCCGAACCCTAAACCTAACCCTTCCGCGAAGCCTTCCCCAAACCCGTCCCCTAATCCTAACCCGTACGTTCAAACTGACCCGCGCCCTCACACGTACGCTCCCCCTAAACCGTTGTGGTACCCTCACCTGGACCCTAAACCGTCCCCGTCCCCTAACCCTAACCCTAACCCTAACCCTTCCCCGAAGCCTTCCCCTCACCCGTCCCCTAATCCTAACCCGTACGCTCACACTAACCCACGCCCTCACACGTACGCTCCCCCTAAACCGTTGTCGTACCCTCACCTGGACCCTAAACCGTCCCCGTCCCCTAACCCTAATCCTAGCCCGAACCCTAACCCTAACGCTTCCCCGAAGCCTTCCCCTCACCCGTCCCCTAATCCTAACCCGTACGCTCACACTAACCCGCGCCCTCACACGTACGCTCCCCCTAAACCGTTGTCGTACCCTCACCTGGACCCTAAACCGTCCCCATCCCCTAACCCTAACCCTAGCCCAAACCCTAACCGTAAACCTTCCCCGAAGCCTTATACTCACCCGTCCCCTAATCCTAAACCGTACGCTCACACTAACCCGCGCCCTCACACGTACGCTCCTCCTAAACCGTTGTCGTACCCTCACCTGGACCCTAAACCGTCCCCGTCCCCTAACCCTAACCCTAGCCCGAACCCTAACCCTAACACTTCCCCGAAGCCTTCCCCTCACCCGTCCCCTAATCCTAACCCGTACGCTCACACTAACCCGCGCCCTCACACGTACGCTCCCCCTAAACCGTTGTCGTACCCTCACCTGGACCCTAAACCGTCCCCGTCCCCTAACCCTAACCCTAGCCCGAACCCTAACCCTAACCCTTCCCCGAAGCCTTCCCCTCACCCGTCCCCTAATCCTAACCCGTACGCTCACACTAACCCGCGCCCTCACACGTACGCTCCCCCTAAACCGTTGTCGTACCCTCACCTGGACCCTAAACCGTCCCCGTCCCCTAACCCTAACCCTAGCCCGAACCCTAACCCTAACCCTTCCCCGAAGCCTTCCCCTCACCCGTCCCCTAATCCTAACCCGTACGCTCACAGTAACCCGCGCCCTCACACGTACGCTCCCCCTAAACCGTTGTCGTACCCTCACCTGGACCCTAAACCGTCCCCGTCCCCTAACCCTAACCCTAGCCCGAACCCTAACCCTAACCCTTCCCCGAAGCCTTCCCCTCACTCGCCTTTAATCCTAACCCGTACGCTCACACTAACCCACGCCCTCACACGTACGCTCCCCCTAAACCGTTGTCGTACCCTCACCTGGACCCTAAACCGTCCCCGTCCCCTAACCATAACCCTAGCCCGAACCCTAACCCTAACCCTTCCCCGAAGCCTTCCCCTCACCTGTCCCCTAATCCTAACCCGTACGCTCACACTAACCCGCGCCCTCACATGTACGCTCCCCCTAAACAGTTGTCGTACCCTCACCTGGACCCTAAAGCGTCCCCATCCCCTAACCCTAACCCTAGCCCGAACCCTAAACCTAACCCTTCCCCGAAGCCTTCCCCTCACCCGTCCCCTAATCCTAACCCGTACGCTCACACTAACCCGCGCCCTCACACGTACGCTCCCCCTAAACCATTGTCGTACCCACACCTGGACCCTAAACCGTCCCCGTCCCCTAACCCTAACCCTAGCCCGAACCCTAACCCTAACCCTTCCCCGAAGCCTTCCCCTCACCCGTCCCCTAATCCTAACCCGTACGCTCACACTAACCCGCGCCCTCACACGTACGCTCCCCCTAAACCGTTGTCGTACCCTCACCTGGACCCTAAACCGTCCCCGTCCCCTAACCCTAACCCTAGCCCGAACCCTAACCCTAACCCTTCCCCGAAGCCTTCCCCTCACCCGTCCCCTAATCCTAACCAGTACGCTCACACTAACCCACGCCCTCACACGTACGCTCCCCCCAAACCGTTGTCGTACCCTCACCTGGACCCTAAACCGTCCCCGTCCCCTAACCCTAACCCTAGCCCGAACCCTAACCCTAACCCTTCCCCGAAGCCTTCCCCTCACCCGTCCCCTAATCCTAACCCGTACGCTCACACTAACCCGCGCCCTCACACGTACGCTCCCCCTAAACCATTGTCGTACCCTCAGCAGGACCCTAAACCGTCCCCGTCCCCTAACCCTAACCCTAGGCCGAACCCTAACCCTAACCCTTCCCCGAAGCCTTCCCCTCACCCGTCCCCTAATCCTAACCCGTACGCTCACACTAACCCGCGCCCTCACACGTACGCTCCCCCTAAACCGTTGTCGTACCCTCACCTGGACCCTAAACCGTCCCCTAACCCTAACCCAAACCCTAGCCCGAACCCTAACCCTAACCCTTCCCCGAAGCCTTCCCCTCACCCGTCCCCTAATCCTAACCCGTACGCTCACACTAACCCGTGCCCTCACAGGTACTCTCGCCCTAAACCGTTATCGTACCCTCACCTGGACCCTAAACCGTCCCCGTCCCCTAACCCTAACCCTAGCCCGAACCCTAACCTTAACCCTTTCCCGAAGCCTTCCCCTCACCCGTCCCCTAATCCTAACCCGTACGCTCACACTAACCCACGCCCTCACACGTACGCTCCCCCTAAACCGTTGTCGTACCCTCACCTGGACCCTAAACCGTCCCCGTCCCCTAACCCTAACCCTAGCCCGAACCCTAACCCTAAACCTTCCCCGAAGCCTTCCCCTCACCCGTCCCCTAATCCTAACCCGTACGCTCACACTAACCCGCGCCCTCACACGTACGCTCCCCCTAAACCGTTGTCGTACCCTCACCTGGACCCTAAACCGTCCCCGTCCCCTAACCCTAACCCTAGCCCGAACCCTAACCCTAACACTTCCCGAAGCCTTCCCTTCACCCGTCCCCTAATCCTAACCCGTACGCTCACACTAACCCGCGCCCTCACACGTACGATCCCCCTAAACCGTTCTCGTACCCTCACCTGGACCCTAAACCGTCCCCGTCCCCTAACCCTAACCCTAGCCCGAACCCTAACCCTAACCCTTCCCCGAAGCCTTCCCCTCACCCGTCCCCTAATCCTAACCCGTACGCTCACACTAATCCGAGCCCTCACACGTACTCTCGCCCTAAACCGTTGTTGTACCCTCACCTGGACCCTAAACCGTCCCCGTCCCCTAACCCGAACCCTAGGCCGAACCCTAACCCTAACCGTTCCCCGAAGTCTTCCCCTCACCCGTCCCCTAATCCTAACCCGTTCGTTCACACTGACACGCGCCCTCACACGTACGCTCCCCCTAAACCGTTGTCGTACCCTCACCTGGACCCTAAACCGTCCCCGTCCCCTAACCCTAACCCTAGCCCGAACCCTAACCTTAACCCTTCCCCGAAGCCTTCCGCTCACCCGTCCCCTAATCCTAACACGTACGTTCAAACTGACCCACGCCCTCACAGGTACGCTCCCCCTAAACCGTTGTCGTACCCTCACCTGGACCCTAAACCGTCCCCGTCCCCTAACCCGAACTCTAGCCCGAACCCTAACCCTAACCCTTCCCCGAAGCCTTCCCCTCACCCGTCCCCTAATCCTAACCCGTACGCTCACACTAACCCACGCCCTCACATGTACGCTCCCCCTAAACAGTTGTCGTACACTCACCTGGACCCTAAACCGTCCCCATCCCCTAACCCTAACCCTTGCCCGAACCCTGACCCTAACCCTTCCCCGAAGCCTTCCCCTCACCCGTCCCCTAATCCTAACCCGTACGCTCACACTAACCCGCGCCCTCACACGTACGCTCCCCCTAAACCAATGTCGTACCCTCACCTGGACCCTAAACCGTCCCCGTCCCCTAACCCTAACCCTAGCCCGAACCCTAACCCTAACCCTTCCCCGAAGCCTTCCCCTCACCCGTCCCCTAATCCTAACCCGTACGCTCACACTAACCCGCGCCCTCACACGTACGCTCCCCCTAAACCGTTGTCGTACCCTCACCTGGACCCTAAACCGTCCCCGTCCCCTAACCCTAACCGTAGCCCGAACCCTAACCCTAACACTTCCCCGAAGCCTTCCCCTCACCCGTCCCCTAATCCTAACACGTACGCTCACACTAACCCATGCCCTCACACGTACTCTCGCCCTAAACCGTTATCGTACCCTCACCTGGACCCTAAACCGTCCCCGTCCCCTAACCCTAACCCTAGCCCGAACCCTAACCTTAACCCTTTCCCGAAGCCTTCCCCTCACCCGTCCCCTAATCCTAACCCGTACGTTCAAACTGACCCACGCCCTCACACGTACGCTCCCCCTAAACCGTTGTCGTACCCTCACCTGGACCCTAAACCGTCCCCGTCCCCTAACCCTAACCCTAGCCCGAACCCTAACCCTAACCCTTCCCCGAAGCCTTCCCCTCACCCGTCCCCTAATCCTAACCCGTACGCTCACACTAACCCACGCCCTCACACGTACGCTCCCCCTAAACCGTTGTCGTACCCTCACCTGGACCCTAAACCGTCCCCGTCCCCTAACCCTAACCCTAGCCCGAACCCTAACCCTAACCCTTCCCCGAAGCCTTACCCTCACCCGTCCCCTAATCCTAACCCGTACGCTCACACTAACCCGCGCCCTCACACGTACGCTCCCCCTAAACCGTTGTCGTACCCTCACCTGGACCCTAAACCGTCCCCGTCCCCTAAACCTAACCCTAGCCCGAACCCTAACCCTAACCCTTCCCCGAAGCCGTCCCCTCACTCGCCTTTAATCCTAACCCGTACGCTCACACTAACCCACGCCCTCACACGTACGCTCCCCCTAAACCGTTGTCGTACCCTCACCTGGACCCTAAACCGTCCCCGTCCCCTAACCCTAACCCTAGCCCGAACCCTAACCCTAACCCTTCCCCGAAGCCTTCCCCTCATCCGTCCCCTAATCCTAACACGTACGTTCACACTGACACGCGCCCTCACACGTACGCTCCCCCTAAACCGTTGTCGTACCCTCACCTGGACCCTAAACCGTCCCCGTCCCCTAACCCTAACCCTAGCCCGAACCCTAACCTTAACCCTTCCCCGAAGCCTTCCGCTCACCCGTCCCCTAATCCTAACACGTACGTTCAAACTGACCCACGCCCTCACACGTACGCTCCCCCTAAACCGTTGTCGTACCCTCACCTGGACCCTAAACCGTCCCCGTCCCCTAACCCTAACCCTAGCCCGTACCCTAACCCTAACCCTTCCCCGAAGCCTTCCCCTCACCCGTCCCCTAATCCTAACCCGTACGCTCACACTAACCCGCGCCCTCACACGTACGCTCCCCCTAAACCGTTGTCGTACCCTCACCTGGACCCTAAACCGTCCCCATCCCCTAACCCTAACCCTAGCCAGAACCCTAACCCTAACCCTTCCCCGAAGCCTTCCCCTCACCCGTCCCCTAATCCTAACCCGTACGCCCACACTAACCCGTGCCCTCACACGTACGCTCCCTCTAAACCGTTGTCGTACCCTCACCTGGACCCTAAACCGTCCCCGTCCCCAACCCTAACCCTAGCCCGAACCCTAACCCTAACCCTTCCCCGAAGCATTCCCCTCACCCGTCCCCTAATGCTAACCCGTACGCTCACACTAACCCGAGCCCTCACACGTACTCTCGCCCTAAACCGTTGTCGTACCCTCACCTGGACCCTAAACCGTCCCCGTCCCCTAACACGAACCCTAGCCCGAACCCTAACCCTAACGCTTCCCCGAAGCCTTCCCCTCACCCGTCCCCTAATCCTAACCCGTACGTTCACACTGACCCGCGCCCTCACACGTACGCTCCCCCTAAACCGTTGTCGTACCCTCACCTGGACCCTAAACCGTCCCCATCCCCTAACCCTAACCCTAGCCCAAACTCTAAACCTAACCCTTCCCCGAAGCCTTCCCCTCACCCGTCCCCTAATCCTAACCCGTACGCTCACACTAACCCGCGCCCTCACATGTACGCTCCCCCTAAACCGTTGTCGTACCCTCACCTGGACCCTAAACCGTCCCCGTCCCCTAACCTTAACCCTAGCCAGAACCCTAAACCTAACCCTTCCCCGAAGCCTTCCCCTCACCCGTCACCTAATACTATCCCGTACGCTCACACTAACCCGCGCCCTCACACGTACGCTCCCCCTAAACCGTTGTCGTACCCTCACCTGGACCCTAAACCGTCCCCGTCCCCTAACCCTAACCCTAGCCCGAACCCTAACCCTAACACTTCCCCGAAGCCTTCCACTCACCCGTCCCCTAATCCTAACCCGTACGCTCACACTAACCCGCGCCCTCACACGTACTCTCGCCCTAAACCGTTGTCGTACCCTCACCTGGACCTTAAACCGTCCCCGTCCCCTAACCCTAACCCTAGCCCGAACCCTAAACCTAACCCTTCCCCAAAGCCTTCCCCAAACCCGTCCCCAATCCTAACCCGTACGTTCAAACTGACTCGCGCCCTCACACGTACGCTCCCCCTAAACCGTTGTCGTACCCTCACCTGGACCCTAAACCTTCCCCGTCCCCTAACACTAACCCTAGCCCGAACCCTAACCCTAACCCTTCCCCGAAGCCTTCCCCTCACCCGTCCCCTAATACTAACCCGTACGCTCACACTAACCCGCGCCCTCACACGTACGCTCCCCCTAAACCGTTGTCGTACCCTCACCTGGACCCTAAACCGTCCCCGTCCCCTAACCCGAACCCTAGCCCGAACCCTAACCCTAACCCTTCCCCGAAGCCTTCCCCTCACCCGTCCCATAATCCTAACCCGTACGCTCACACTAACCCGCGCCCTCACACGTACGCTCCCTCTAAATCGTTGTCGTACCCTGACCTGGACCCTAAACCGTCCCCGTCCCCTAACCCTAACCCTATCCCGAACCCTAACCCTAACCCTTCCCCGAAGCCTTCCCCTCACCCGTCCCCTAATCCTAACCCGTACGCTCACACTAACCCTCGCCCTCACACGTACGCTCCCCCTAAACCGTTGTCGTACCCTCACCTGAACCCTAAACCGTCCCCGTCCCCTAACCCTAACCCTAGCCCGAACCCTAACCCTAACCCTTCCCCGAAGCCTTCCCCTCACCCGTCCCCTAATCCTAACCCATACGCCCACACTAACCCGCGCCCTCACACGTACGCTCCCCCTAAACCGTTGTCGTACCCTCACCTGGACCCTAAACCGTCCCCGTCCCCTAACCCTAAACCTAGCCCGAACCCTAACCCTAACCCTTCCCCGAAGCCTTCCCCTCACCCGTCCCCTAATCCTAACCCGTACGCTCACACTAACCCGCGCCCTCACACGTACGCTCCCCCTAAACCGTTGTCGTACCCTCACCTGGACCCTAAACCGTCCCCGTCCCCTAACCCTAACCCTAGCCCGAACCCTAACCCTAACACTTCCCCGAAGCCTTCCACTCACCCGTCCCCTAATCCTAACCCGTACGCTCACACTAACCCGCGCCCTCACACGTACTCTCGCCCTAAACCGTTGTCGTACCCTCACCTGGACCCTAAACCGTCCCCGTCACCTAACCCTAACCCTAGCCCGAACCCTAAACCTAACCCTTCCCCGAAGCCTTCCCCAAACCCGGCCCCTAATCCTAACCCGTACGTTCAAACTGACCCGCGCCCTCACACGTACGCTCCCACTAAATCTTTGTCGTACCCTCACCTGGACCCTAAACCTTCCCCGTCCCCTAACCCTAACCCTAGCCCGAACCCTAACCCTAAACCTTCCCCGAAGCCTTCCCCTCACCCGTCCCCTAATCCTAACCCGTACGCTCACACTAACCCGCGCCCTCACACGTACGCTCCCCCTAAACCGTTGTTGTACCCTCACCTGGACCCTAAACCGTCCCCGTTCCCTAACCCTAACCCTAGCCCGAAACCTAACCCTAACCCTTCCCCGAAGCCTTCCCCTCACCCGTCCCCTAATCCTAACCCGTACGCTCACACTAACCCACGCCCTCACACGTACGCTCCCCCTAAACCGTTGTCGTACCCTCACCTGGACCCTAAACCGTCCCCGTCCCCTAACCCTAACCGTAGCCCGAACCCTAACCTTAACCCTTCCCCGAAGCCTTCCCCTCACTCGTCCCCTAATCCTAACCCGTACGCTCACACTAACCCACGCCCTCACACGTACGCTTCCCCTAAACCGTTGTCGTACCCTCACCTGGACCCTAAACCGTCCCCGTCCCCTAACCCGAACCCTAGGCCGAACCCTAACCCTAACCGTTCCCCGAAATCTTCCCCTCACCCGTCCCCTAATCCTAACCCGTACGCTCACACTAACCCGCGCCCTCACACGTACGCTCCCCCTAAACCGTTGTCGTACCCTCACCTGGACCCTAAACCGTCCCCGTCCCCTAACCCTAACCTTAGCCAGAACCCTAACCCTAACCCTTCCCTGAAGCCTTCCCCTCACCCGTCCCCTAATCCTAACCCGTACGCTCACACTAACCCGCGCCCTCACACGTACGCTCCCCCTAAACCGTTGTCGTACCCTCACTTGGACCCTAAACCCTCCCCGTCCCCTAACCCTAACCCTAGCCAGAACCCTAACCCTAACCCTTCCCCGAAGCCTTCCCCTCACCTGTCCCCTAATCCTAACCCGTACGCTCACACTAACCCGCACCCTCACACGTACTCTCGCCCTAAACCGTTGTCGTACCCTCACCTGGACCCTAAACCGTCCCCGTCCCCTAACCCTAACCCTAGCCCGAACCCTAACCCTAACCCTTCCCCGAAGCCTTCCGCTCACCCGTCCCCTAATCCTAACACGTACGTTCAAACTGACCCACGCCCTCACACGTACGCTCCCCCTAAACCGTTGTCGTACCCTCACCTGGACCCTAAACCGTCCCCGTCCCCTAACCCTAACCCTAGCCCGTACCCTAACCCTAACCCTTCCCCGAAGCCTTCCCCGAAGCCTTCCCCTCACCCGTCCCCTAATCCTAACCCGTACGCTCACACTAACCCGCGCCCTCACACGTACGCCCCCCCTAAACCGTTGTCGTACCCTCACCTGGACCCTAAACCGTCCTCGTCCCCTAATCCTAACCCTAGCCAGAACCCTAACCCTAACACTTCCCCGAAGCCTTCCCCTCACCCGTCCCCTAATCCTAACCCGTACGCTCACACTAACCCGCGCCCTCACACGTACGCTCCCCCTAAACCGTTTTCGTACCCTCACCTGGACCCTAAACCGTCCCCGTCCCCTAACCCTAACCCTAGCCCGAACCCTAACCCTAACCCTTCCCCGAAGCCTTCCCCTCACCCGTCCCCTAATCCTAACCCGTACGCTCACACTAATCCGCGCCCTCACACGTACTCTCGCCCTAAACCGTTGTCGTACCCTCACCTGGACCCTAAACCGTTCCCGTCCCCTAACCCGAACCCTAGCCCGAACCCTAACCCTAACCCTTCCCCGAAACCTTCCCCTCACCCGTCCCCTAATCCTAACCCGTACGTTCACACTGACCCGCGCCCTCACACGTACGCTCCCCCTAAACCGTTGTCATACCCTCACCTGGACCCTAAACCGTCCCCGTCCCCTAACCCTAACCCTAGACCGAATCCTAAACCTAACCCTTCCCCGAAGCCTTCCCCTCACCCGTCCCCTAATACTAACCCGTACGCTCACACTAACCCGCGCCCTCACACGTACGCTCCCCCTAAACCGTTGTCGTACCCTCACCTGGACCCTAAACCGTCCCCGTCCCCTAACCCGAACCCTAGCCCGAACCCTAACCCTAACCCTTCTCCGAAGCCTTCCCCTCACCCGTCCCATAATCCTAACCCGTACGCTCACACTAACCCGCGCCCTCACACGTACGCTCCCTCTAAAGCGTTGTCGTACCCTGACCTGGACCCTAAACCGTCCCCGTCCCCTAACCCTAACCCTAGTCCGAACCCTAACCCTAACCCTTCCCCGAAGCCTTCCCCTCACCCGTCCCCTAATCCTAACCCGTACGCTCACACTAACCCGCGCCCTCACACGTACGCTCCCCCTAAACCGTTGTCGTACCCTCACCTGGACCCTAAACCGTCCCCGTGCCCTAACCCTAACCCTAGCCCGAACCCTAACCCTAACACTTCCCCGAAGCCTTCCCCTCACCCGTCCCCTAATCCTAACCCGTACGCCCACACTAACCCGTGCCCTCACACGTACGCTCCCTCTAAACCGTTGTCGTACCCTCACCTGGACCCTAAACCGTCCCCGTCCCCAACCCTAACCCTAGCCCGAACCCTAACCCTAACCCTTCCCCGAAGCATTCCCCTCACCCGTCCCCTAATCCTAACACGTACGCTCACACTAACCCGAGCCCTCACACGTACTCTCGCCCTAAACCGTTGTCGTACCCTCACCTGGACCCTAAACCGTCCCCGTCCCCTAACCCGAACCCTAGCCCGAACCCTAACCCTAACCCTTCCCCGGAGCCTTCCCCTCACCCGTACCCTAATCCTAACCCGTACGTTCACACTGACCCGCGCCCTCACACGTACGCTCCCCCTAAACCGTTGTCGTACCCTCACCTGGACCCTAAGCCGTCCCCGTCCCCTAACCTTAACCCTAGCCAGAACCCTAAACCTAACCCTTCCCCGAAGCCTTCCCCTCACCTGTCACCTAATCCTATCCCGTACGCTCACAGTAACCCGCGCCCTCACACGTACGCTCCCCCTAAACCGTTGTCGTACCCTCACCTGGACCCTAAACCGTCCCCGTCCCCTAACCCTAACCCTAGCCCGAACCCTAACCCTAACTCTTCCCCGAAGCCTTCCACTCACTCGTCCCCTAATCCTAACCCGTACGCTCACACTAACCCACGCCCTCACACGTACGCTTCCCCTAAACCGTTGTCGTACCCTCACCTGGACCCTAAACCGTCCCCGTCCCCTAACCCTAACCCTAACCCGAACCCTAACCCTAACACTTCCCCGAAGCCTTCCCCTCACCCGTCCCCTAATCCTAACCCGTACGCTCACACTAAGCCGCGCCCTCACACGTACGCTCCCCCTAAACCGTTGTCGTACCCTCACCTGGACCCTAAACCGTCCCCGTCCCCTAACCCTAACCCTAGCCCGAACCCTAACCCTAACCCTTCCCCGAAGCCTTCCCCTCACCCGTCCCCTAATCCTAACCCATACGCTCAGACTAACCCGCGCCCTCACACGTACGCTCCCCCTAAACCGTTGTCGTACCCTCACCTGGACCCTAAACCGTCCCCGTCCCCTAACCCTAACCCTAGCCCGAACCCTAACCCTAACCCTTCCCCGAAGCCTTCCCCTCACCCGTCCCCTAATCCTAACCCGTACGCTCACACTAACCCGCGCCCTCACACGTACGCTCCCCCTAAACCGTTGTCGTACCCTCACCTGGACCCTAAACCGTCCCCGTCCCCTAACCATAACCCTAGCCCGAACCCTAACCCTAACCCTTCCCCGAAGCCTTCCCCTCACCCGTCCCATGATCCTAACCCGTACGCTCACACTAACCCGCGCCCTCACACGTACGCTCCCCCTAAACCGTTGTCGTACCCTCACCTGGACCCTAAACCGTCCCCGTACCCTAAGCCTAACCCTAGCCCGAACCCTAACCCTAACACTTCCCCGAAGCCTTCCCCTCACCCGTCCCCTTATCCTAACCCGTACGCCCACACTAACCCGTGCCCTCACACGTACGCTCCCCCTAAACCGTTGTCGTACCCTCATCTGGACCTTAAACCGTCCCCGTCCCCAACCCTAACCCTAGCCCGAACCCTAACCCTAACCCTTCCCCGAAGCCTTCCCCTCACCCGTCCCCTAATCCTAACCCGTACGCTCACACTAACCCGCGCCCTCACATGTACGCTCCGCCTAAAACGTTGTCGTACCCTCACCTGGACCCTAAACCTTCCCCGTCCCCTAACCCTAACCCTAGCACGAACCCTAACCCTAACCCTTCCCCGAAGCCTTCCCCTCACCCGTCCCCTAATCCTAACCCGTACGCTCAAACTAACCCACGCCCTCACACGTACGCTCCCCCTAAACCGTTGTCGTACCCTCACCTGGACCCTAAACCGTCCCCGTCCCCTAACCCTAACCCTAGCCCGAACCCTAACCCTAACCCTTCCCCGAAGCCTTCCCCTCACCCGTCCCCTAATCCTAACCCGTACGCTCACACTAACCCACGCCCTCACACGTACGCTCCCCCTAAACCGTTGTCGTACCCTCACCTGGACCCTAAACCGTCCCCGTCCCCTAACCCTAACCCTAGCCCGAACCCTAACCCTAACCCTTCCCCGAAGCCTTACCCTCACCCGTCCCCTAATCCTAACCCGTACGCTCACACTAACCCGCGCCCTCACACGTACGCTCCCCCTAAACCGTTGTCGTACCCTCACCTGGACCCTAAACCGTCCCCGTCCCCTAAACCTAACCCTAGCCCGAACCCTAACCCTAACCCTTCCCCGAAGCCGTCCCCTCACTCGCCTTTAATCCTAACCCGTACGCTCACACTAACCCACGCCCTCACACGTACGCTCCCCCTAAACCGTTGTCGTACCCTCACCTGGACCCTAAACCGTCCCCGTCCCCTAACCCTAACCCTAGCCCGAACCCTAACCCTAACCCTTCCCCGAACCCTTCCCCTCACCCGTCCCCTAATCCTAACACCTACGTTCACACTGACACGCGCCCTCACACGTACGCTCCCCCTAAACCGTAGTCGTACCCTCACCTGGACCCTAAACCGTCCCCGTCCCCTAACCCTAACCCTAGCCCGAACCCTAACCTTAACCCTTCCCCGAAGCCTTCCGCTCACCCGTCCCCTAATCCTAACACGTACGTTCAAACTGACCCACGCCCTCACACGTACGCTCCCCCTAAACCGTTGTCGTACCCTCACCTGGACCCTAAACCGTCCCCGTCCCCTAACCCTAACCCTAGCCCGTACCCTAACCCTAACCCTTCCCCGAAGCCTTCCCCTCACCCGTCCCCTAATCCTAACCCGTACGCCCACACTAACCCGTGCCCTCACACGTACGCTCCCTCTAAACCGTTGTCGTACCCTCACCTGGACCCTAAACCGTCCCCGTCCCCAACCCTAACCCTAGCCCGAACCCTAACCCTAACCCTTCCCCGAAGCATTCCCCTCACCCGTCCCCTAATCCTAACCCGTACGCTCACACTAACCCGAGCCCTCACACGTACTCTCGCCCTAAACCGTTGTCGTACCCTCACCTGGACCCTAAACCGTCCCCGTCCCCTAACACGAACCCTAGCCCGAACCCTAACCCTAACGCTTCCCCGAAGCCTTCCCCTCACCCGTCCCCTAATCCTAACCCGTACGTTCACACTGACCCGCGCCCTCACACGTACGCTCCCCCTAAACCGTTGTCGTACCCTCACCTGGACCCTAAACCGTCCCCATCCCCTAACCCTAACCCTAGCCCAAACTCTAAACCTAACCCTTCCCCGAAGCCTTCCCCTCACCCGTCCCCTAATCCTAACCCGTACGCTCACACTAACCCGCGCCCTCACATGTACGCTCCCCCTAAACCGTTGTCGTACCCTCACCTGGACCCTAAATCGTCCCCGTCCCCTAACCTTAACCCTAGCCAGAACCCTAAACCTAACCCTTCCCCGAAGCCTTCCCCTCACCCGTCACCTAATACTATCCCGTACGCTCACACTAACCCGCGCCCTCACACGTACGCTCCCCCTAAACCGTTGTCGTACCCTCACCTGGACCCTAAACCGTCCCCGTCCCCTAACCCTAACCCTAGCCCGAACCCTAACCCTAACACTTCCCCGAAGCCTTCCACTCACCCGTCCCCTAATCCTAACCCGTACGCTCACACTAACCCGCGCCCTCACACGTACTCTCGCCCTAAACCGTTGTCGTACCCTCACCTGGACCTTAAACCGTCCCCGTCCCCTAACCCTAACCCTAGCCCGAACCCTAAACCTAACCCTTCCCCAAAGCCTTCCCCAAACCCGTCCCCAATCCTAACCCGTACGTTCAAACTGACTCGCGCCCTCACACGTACGCTCCCCCTAAACCGTTGTCGTACCCTCACCTGGACCCTAAACCTTCCCCGTCCCCTAACACTAACCCTAGCCCGAACCCTAACCCTAACCCTTCCCCGAAGCCTTCCCCTCACCCGTCCCCTAATACTAACCCGTACGCTCACACTAACCCGCGCCCTCACACGTACGCTCCCCCTAAACCGTTGTCGTACCCTCACCTGGACCCTAAACCGTCCCCGTCCCCTAACCCGAACCCTAGCCCGAACCCTAACCCTAACCCTTCCCCGAAGCCTTCCCCTCACCCGTCCCATAATCCTAACCCGTACGCTCACACTAACCCGCGCCCTCACACGTACGCTCCCTCTAAATCGTTGTCGTACCCTGACCTGGACCCTAAACCGTCCCCGTCCCCTAACCCTAACCCTATCCCGAACCCTAACCCTAACCCTTCCCCGAAGCCTTCCCCTCACCCGTCCCCTAATCCTAACCCGTACGCTCACACTAACCCTCGCCCTCACACGTACGCTCCCCCTAAACCGTTGTCGTACCCTCACCTGAACCCTAAACCGTCCCCGTCCCCTAACCCTAACCCTAGCCCGAACCCTAACCCTAACCCTTCCCCGAAGCCTTTCCCTCACCCGTCCCCTAATCCTAACCCATACGCCCACACTAACCCGCGCCCTCACACGTACGCTCCCCCTAAACCGTTGTCGTACCCTCACCTGGACCCTAAACCGTCCCCGTCCCATAACCCTAAACCTAGCCCGAACCCTAACCCTAACCCTTCCCCGAAGCCTTCCCCTCACCCGTCCCCTAATCCTAACCCGTACGCTCACACTAACCCGCGCCCTCACACGTACGCTCCCCCTAAACCGTTGTCGTACCCTCACCTGAACCCTAAACCGTCCCCGTCCCCTAACCCTAACCCTAGCCCGAACCCTAACCCTAACACTTCCCCGAAGCCTTCCACTCACCCGTCCCCTAATCCTAACCCGTACGCTCACACTAACCCGCGCCCTCACACGTACTCTCGCCCTAAACCGTTGTCGTACCCTCACCTGGACCCTAAACCGTCCCCGTCCCCTAACCCTAACCCTAGCCCGAACCCTAAACCTAACCCTTCCCCGAAGCCTTCCCCAAACCCGGCCCCTAATCCTAACCCGTACGTTCAAACTGACCCGCGCCCTCACACGTACGCGCCCACTAAATCTTTGTCGTACCCTCACCTGGACCCTAAACCTTCCCCGTCCCCTAACCCTAACCCTAGCCCGAACCCTAACCCTAAACCTTCCCTGAAGCCTTCCCCTCACCCGTCCCCTAATCCTAACCCGTACGCTCACACTAACCCGCGCCCTCACACGTACGCTCCCCCTAAACCGTTGTTGTACCCTCACCTGGACCCTAAACCGTCCCCGTTCCCTAACCCTAACCCTAGCCCGAAACCTAACCCTAACCCTTCCCCGAAGCCTTCCCCTCACCCGTCCCCTAATCCTAACCCGTACGCTCACACTAACCCACGCCCTCACACGTACGCTCCCCCTAAACCGTTGTCGTACCCTCACCTGGACCCTAAACCGTCCCCGTCCCCTAACCCTAACCGTAGCCCGAACCCTAACCTTAACCCTTCCCCGAAGCCTTCCCCTCACTCGTCCCCTAATCCTAACCCGTACGCTCACACTAACCCACGCCCTCACACGTACGCTTCCCCTAAACCGTTGTCGTACCCTCACCTGGACCCTAAACCGTCCCCGTCCCCTAACCCGAACCCTAGGCCGAACCCTAACCCTAACCGTTCCCCGAAATCTTCCCCTCACCCGTTCCCTAATCCTAACCCGTACGCTCACACTAACCCGCGCCCTCACACGTACGCTCCCCCTAAACCGTTGTCGTACCCTCACCTGGACCCTAAACCGTCCCCGTCCCCTAACCCTAACCTTAGCCAGAACCCTAACCCTAACCCTTCCCTGAAGCCTTCCCCTCACCCGTCCCCTAATCCTAACCCGTACGCTCACACTAACCCGCGCCCTCACACGTACGCTCCCCCTAAACCGTTGTCGTACCCTCACTTGGACCCTAAACCCTCCCCGTCCCCTAACCCTAACCCTAGCCAGAACCCTAACCCTAACCCTTCCCCGAAGCCTTCCCCTCACCTGTCCCCTAATCCTAACCCGTACGCTCACACTAACCCGCGCCCTCACACGTACTCTCGCCCTAAACCGTTGTCGTACCCTCACCTGGACCCTAAACCGTCCCCGTCCCCTAACCCTAACCCTAGCCCGAACCCTAACCCTAACCCTTCCCCGAAGCCTTCCGCTCACCCGTCCCCTAATCCTAACACGTACGTTCAAACTGACCCACGCCCTCACACGTACGCTCCCCCTAAACCGTTGTCGTACCCTCACCTGGACCCTAAACCGTCCCCGTCCCCTAACCCTAACCCTAGCCCGTACCCTAACCCTAACCCTTCCCCGAAGCCTTCCCCGAAGCCTTCCCCTCACCCGTCCCCTAATCCTAACCCGTACGCTCACACTAACCCGCGCCCTCACACGTACGCTCCCCCTAAACCGTTGTCGTACCCTCACCTGGACCCTAAACCGTCCTCGTCCCCTAATCCTAACCCTAGCCAGAACCCTAACCCTAACACTTCCCCGAAGCCTTCCCCTCACCCGTCCCCTAATCCTAACCCGTACGCTCACACTAACCCGCGCCCTCACACGTACGCTCCCCCTAAACCGTTTTCGTACCCTCACCTGGACCCTAAACCGTCCCCGTCCCCTAACCCTAACCCTAGCCCGAACCCTAACCCTAACCCTTCCCCGAAGCCTTCCCCTCACCCGTCCCCTAATCCTAACCCGTACGCTCACACTAATCCGCGCCCTCACACGTACTCTCGCCCTAAACCGTTGTCGTACCCTCACCTGGACCCTAAACCGTTCCCGTCCCCTAACCCGAACCCTAGCCCGAACCCTAACCCTAACCCTTCCCCGAACCCTTCCCCTCACCCGTCCCCTAATCCTAACCCGTACGTTCACACTGACCCGCGCCCTCACACGTACGCTCCCCCTAAACCGTTGTCATACCCTCACCTGGACCCTAAACCGTCCCCGTCCCCTAACCCTAACCCTAGACCGAATCCTAAACCTAACCCTTCCCCGAAGCCTTCCCCTCACCCGTCCCCTAATACTAACCCGTACGCTCACACTAACCCGCGCCCTCACACGTACGCTCCCCCTAAACCGTTGTCGTACCCTCACCTGGACCCTAAACCGTCCCCGTCCCCTAACCCGAACCCTAGCCCGAACCCTAACCCTAACCCTTCTCCGAAGCCTTCCCCTCACCCGTCCCATAATCCTAACCCGTACGCTCACACTAACCCGCGCCCTCACACGTACGCTCCCTCTAAAGCGTTGTCGTACCCTGACCTGGACCCTAAACCGTCCCCGTCCCCTAACCCTAACCCTAGTCCGAACCCTAACCCTAACCCTTCCCCGAAGCCTTCCCCTCACCCGTCCCCTAATCCTAACCCGTACGCTCACACTAACCCGCGCCCTCACACGTACGCTCCCCCTAAACCGTTGTCGTACCCTCACCTGGACCCTAAACCGTCCCCGTGCCCTAACCCTAACCCTAGCCCGAACCCTAACCCTAACACTTCCCCGAAGCCTTCCCCTCACCCGTCCCCTAATCCTAACCCGTACGCCCACACTAACCCGTGCCCTCACACGTACGCTCCCTCTAAACCGTTGTCGTACCCTCACCTGGACCCTAAACCGTCCCCGTCCCCAACCCTAACCCTAGCCCGAACCCTAACCCTAACCCTTCCCCGAAGCATTCCCCTCACCCGTCCCCTAATCCTAACACGTACGCTCACACTAACCCGAGCCCTCACACGTACTCTCGCCCTAAACCGTTGTCGTACCCTCACCTGGACCCTAAACCGTCCCCGTCCCCTAACCCGAACCCTAGCCCGAACCCTAACCCTAACCCTTCCCCGGAGCCTTCCCCTCACCCGTACCCTAATCCTAACCCGTACGTTCACACTGACCCGCGCCCTCACACGTACGCTCCCCCTAAACCGTTGTCGTACCCTCACCTGGACCCTAAGCCGTCCCCGTCCCCTAACCTTAACCCTAGCCAGAACCCTAAACCTAACCCTTCCCCGAAGCCTTCCCCTCACCCGTCACCTAATCCTATCCCGTACGCTCACAGTAACCCGCGCCCTCACACGTACGCTCCCCCTAAACCGTTGTCGTACCCTCACCTGGACCCTAAACCGTCCCCGTCCCCTAACCCTAACCCTAGCCCGAACCCTAACCCTAACTCTTCCCCGAAGCCTTCCACTCACCCGTCCCCTAATCCTAACCCGTACGCTCACACTAACCCGCGCCCTCACACGTACTCTCGCCCTAAACCGTTGTCGTACCCTCACCTGGACCCTAAACCGTCCCCGTCCCCTAACCCTAACCCTAGCCCGAACCCTAAACCTAACCCTTCCGCGAAGCCTTCCCCAAACCCGTCCCCTAATCCTAACCCGTACGTTCAAACTGACCCGCGCCCTCACACGTACGCTCCCCCTAAACCTTTGTCGTACCCTCACCTGGACCCTAAACCTTCCCCGTCCCCTAACCCTAACCCTAGCCCGAACCCTAACCCTAATCCTTCCCCGAAGCCTTCCCCTCACGCGTCCCCTAATCCTAACCCGTACGCTCACACTAACCCGCGCCCTCACACGTACGCTCCCCCTAAACCGTTGTTGTACCCTCACCTGGACCCTAAACCGTCCCCGTTCCCTAACCCTAACCCTAGCCCGAAACCTAACCCTAACCCTTCCCCGAAGCCTTCCCCTCACCCGTCCCCTAATCCTAACCCGTACGCTCACACTAACCCACGCCCTCACACGGACGCTCCCCCTAAACCGTTGTCGTACCCTCACCTGGACCCTAAACCGTCCCCGTCCCCTAACCCTAACCGTAGCCCGAACCCTAACCCTAACCCTTCCCCGAAGCCTTCCCCTCACTCGTCCCCTAATCCTAACCCGTACGCTCACACTAACCCACGCCCTCACACGTACGCTTCCCCTAAACCGTTGTCGTACCCTCACCTGGACCCTAAACCGTCCCCGTCCCCTAACCCTAACCCTAACCCGAACCCTAACCCTAACACTTCCCCGAAGCCTTCCCCTCACCCGTCCCCTAATCCTAACCCGTACGCTCACACTAAGCCGCGCCCTCACACGTACGCTCCCCCTAAACCGTTGTCGTACCCTCACCTGGACCCTAAACCGTCCCCGTCCCCTAACCCTAACCCTAGCCCGAACCCTAACCCTAACCCTTCCCCGAAGCCTTCCCCTCACCCGTCCCCTAATCCTAACCCATACGCTCAGACTAACCCGCGCCCTCACACGTACGCTCCCCCTAAACCGTTGTCGTACCCTCACCTGGACCCTAAACCGTCCCCGTCCCCTAACCCTAACCCTAGCCCGAACCCTAACCCTAACCCTTCCCCGAAGCCTTCCCCTCACCCGTCCCCTAATCCTAACCCGTACGCTCACACTAACCCGCGCCCTCACACGTACGCTCCCCCTAAACCGTTGTCGTACCCTCACCTGGACCCTAAACCGTCCCCGTCCCCTAACCATAACCCTAGCCCGAACCCTAACCCTAACCCTTCCCCGAAGCCTTCCCCTCACCCGTCCCATGATCCTAACCCGTACGCTCACACTAACCCGCGCCCTCACACGTACGCTCCCCCTAAACCGTTGTCGTACCCTCACCTGGACCCTAAACCGTCCCCGTACCCTAAGCCTAACCCTAGCCCGAACCCTAACCCTAACCCTTCCCCGAAGCCTTCCCCTCACCCGTCCCCTTATCCTAACCCGTACGCCCACACTAACCCGTGCCCTCACACGTACGCTCCCCCTAAACCGTTGTCGTACCCTCATCTGGACCTTAAACCGTCCCCGTCCCCAACCCTAACCCTAGCCCGAACCCTAACCCTAACCCTTCCCCGAAGCCTTCCCCTCACCCGTCCCCTAATCCTAACCCGTACGCTCACACTAACCCGCGCCCTCACACGTACGCTCCGCCTAAAACGTTGTCGTACCCTCACCTGGACCCTAAACCTTCCCCGTCCCCTAACCCTAACCCTAGCACGAACCCTAACCCTAACACTTCCCCGAAGCCTTCCCCTCACCCGTCCCCTAATCCTAAGCCGTACGCTCAAACTAACTCACGCCCTCACACGTACGCTCCCCCTAAACCGTTGTCGTACCCTCACCTGGACCCTAAACCGTCCCCGTCCCCTAACCCTAACCCTAGCCCGAACCCTAACCCTAACCCTTCCCCGAAGCCTTCCCCTCACCCGTCCCCTAATCCTAACCCGTACGCTCACACTAACCCGCGCCCTCACACGTTCGCTCCCCCTAAACCGTTGTCGTACCCTCACCTGGACCCTAAACCGTCCCCGTCCCCTAACCCTAACCCTAGCCCGAACCCTAACCCTAACCCTTCCCCGAAGCCTTCCCCTCAACCGTCCCCTAATCCTAACCCGTACGCTCACACTAACCCGCGCCCTCACGCGTACGCTCCCCCTAAACCGTTGTCGTACCCTCACCTGGACCCTAAACCTTCCCCGTACCGTAACCCAAACCCTAGCCCGAACCCTAACCCTAACCCTTCCCCGAAGCCTTCCCCTCACCCGTCCCCTAATCCTAACCCGTACGCTCACACTATACCGCGCCCTCACACGTACGCTCCCCCTAAACCGTTGTCGTACCCTCACCTGGACCCTAAGCCGTCCCCGTCCCCTAACCTTAACCCTAGCCAGAACCCTAAACCTAACCCTTCCCCGAAGCCTTCCCCTCACCCGTCACCTAATCCTATCCCGTACGCTCACAGTAACCCGCGCCCTCACACGTACGCTCCCCCTAAACCGTTGTCGTACCCTCACCTGGACCCTAAACCGTCCCCGTCCCCTAACCCTAACCCTAGCCCGAACCCTAACCCTAACTCTTCCCCGAAGCCTTCCACTCACCCGTCCCCTAATCCTAACCCGTACGCTCACACTAACCCGCGCCCTCACACGTACTCTCGCCCTAAACCGTTGTCGTACCCTCACCTGGACCCTAAACCGTCCCCGTCCCCTAACCCTAACCCTAGCCCGAACCCTAAACCTAACCCTTCCGCGAAGCCTTCCCCAAACCCGTCCCCTAATCCTAACCCGTACGTTCAAACTGACCCGCGCCCTCACACGTACGCTCCCCCTAAACCTTTGTCGTACCCTCACCTGGACCCTAAACCTTCCCCGTCCCCTAACCCTAACCCTAGCCCGAACCCTAACCCTAATCCTTCCCCGAAGCCTTCCCCTCACGCGTCCCCTAATCCTAACCCGTACGCTCACACTAACCCGCGCCCTCACACGTACGCTCCCCCTAAACCGTTGTTGTACCCTCACCTGGACCCTAAACCGTCCCCGTTCCCTAACCCTAACCCTAGCCCGAAACCTAACCCTAACCCTTCCCCGAAGCCTTCCCCTCACCCGTCCCCTAATCCTAACCCGTACGCTCACACTAACCCACGCCCTCACACGGACGCTCCCCCTAAACCGTTGTCGTACCCTCACCTGGACCCTAAACCGTCCCCGTCCCCTAACCCTAACCGTAGCCCGAACCCTAACCCTAACCCTTCCCCGAAGCCTTCCCCTCACTCGTCCCCTAATCCTAACCCGTACGCTCACACTAACCCACGCCCTCACACGTACGCTTCCCCTAAACCGTTGTCGTACCCTCACCTGGACCCTAAACCGTCCCCGTCCCCTAACCCTAACCCTAACCCGAACCCTAACCCTAACACTTCCCCGAAGCCTTCCCCTCACCCGTCCCCTAATCCTAACCCGTACGCTCACACTAAGCCGCGCCCTCACACGTACGCTCCCCCTAAACCGTTGTCGTACCCTCACCTGGACCCTAAACCGTCCCCGTCCCCTAACCCTAACCCTAGCCCGAACCCTAACCCTAACCCTTCCCCGAAGCCTTCCCCTCACCCGTCCCCTAATCCTAACCCATACGCTCAGACTAACCCGCGCCCTCACACGTACGCTCCCCCTAAACCGTTGTCGTACCCTCACCTGGACCCTAAACCGTCCCCGTCCCCTAACCCTAACCCTAGCCCGAACCCTAACCCTAACCCTTCCCCGAAGCCTTCCCCTCACCCGTCCCCTAATCCTAACCCGTACGCTCACACTAACCCGCGCCCTCACACGTACGCTCCCCCTAAACCGTTGTCGTACCCTCACCTGGACCCTAAACCGTCCCCGTCCCCTAACCATAACCCTAGCCCGAACCCTAACCCTAACCCTTCCCCGAAGCCTTCCCCTCACCCGTCCCATGATCCTAACCCGTACGCTCACACTAACCCGCGCCCTCACACGTACGCTCCCCCTAAACCGTTGTCGTACCCTCACCTGGACCCTAAACCGTCCCCGTACCCTAAGCCTAACCCTAGCCCGAACCCTAACCCTAACCCTTCCCCGAAGCCTTCCCCTCACCCGTCCCCTTATCCTAACCCGTACGCCCACACTAACCCGTGCCCTCACACGTACGCTCCCCCTAAACCGTTGTCGTACCCTCATCTGGACCTTAAACCGTCCCCGTCCCCAACCCTAACCCTAGCCCGAACCCTAACCCTAACCCTTCCCCGAAGCCTTCCCCTCACCCGTCCCCTAATCCTAACCCGTACGCTCACACTAACCCGCGCCCTCACACGTACGCTCCGCCTAAAACGTTGTCGTACCCTCACCTGGACCCTAAACCTTCCCCGTCCCCTAACCCTAACCCTAGCACGAACCCTAACCCTAACACTTCCCCGAAGCCTTCCCCTCACCCGTCCCCTAATCCTAAGCCGTACGCTCAAACTAACTCACGCCCTCACACGTACGCTCCCCCTAAACCGTTGTCGTACCCTCACCTGGACCCTAAACCGTCCCCGTCCCCTAACCCTAACCCTAGCCCGAACCCTAACCCTAACCCTTCCCCGAAGCCTTCCCCTCACCCGTCCCCTAATCCTAACCCGTACGCTCACACTAACCCGCGCCCTCACACGTTCGCTCCCCCTAAACCGTTGTCGTACCCTCACCTGGACCCTAAACCGTCCCCGTCCCCTAACCCTAACCCTAGCCCGAACCCTAACCCTAACCCTTCCCCGAAGCCTTCCCCTCAACCGTCCCCTAATCCTAACCCGTACGCTCACACTAACCCGCGCCCTCACGCGTACGCTCCCCCTAAACCGTTGTCGTACCCTCACCTGGACCCTAAACCTTCCCCGTACCGTAACCCAAACCCTAGCCCGAACCCTAACCCTAACCCTTCCCCGAAGCCTTCCCCTCACCCGTCCCCTAATCCTAACCCGTACGCTCACACTATACCGCGCCCTCACACGTACGCTCCGCCTAAACCGTTGTCGTACCCTCACCTGGACCCTAAACCGTCCCCGTCCCCTAACCCTAACCCTAGCCCGAACCCTAAACCTAACCCTTCCCCGAAGCCTTCCCCTCACCCGTCCCCTAATCCTAACCCGTACGCTCACACTAACCCGCGCCCTCACACGTACGCTCCCCCTAAAACGTTGTCGTACCCTCACCTCGACCCTAAACCGTCCCCGTCCCCTAACCCTAACCGTAGCCCGTACCCTAACCCTAACCCTTCCCCGAAGCCTTCCCCTCACCCGTCCCCTAATCCTAACCCGTACGCTCAGACTAACCCGCGCCCTCACACGTACGCTCCCCCTAAACCGTTGTCGTACCCTCACCTGGACCCTAAACCGTTCTCGTCCCCTAACCCTAACCCTAGCCCGAACCCTAACCCTAACACTTCCCCGAAGCCTTCCCCTCACCCGTCCCATAATCCTAACCCGTACGCTCACACTAACCCGCGCCCTCACACGTACGCTCCCCCTAAACCGTTGTCGTACCCTCACCTGGACCCTAAACCGTCCCCGTCCCCTAACCATAACCCTAGCCCGAACCCTAACTCTAACCCTTCCCCGAAGCCTTCCCCTCACCCGTCCCCTGATCCTAACCCGTACGCTCACACTAACCCGCGCCCTCACACGTACGCTCCCCCTAAACCGTTGTCGTACCCTCACCTGGACACTAAACCGTCCCCGTCCCCTAACCCGAACCCTAGCCCGAACCCTAACCCTA